>NC_051154.1:12124562-12403207 GCF_013339745.2 Dermacentor silvarum | reverse complement strand
ACGTTGCGGGGGTTGAGGACACTAGTTTTTTTTTAAAAATACCAAAGAACGATAGTATGTGTCTCTCACCTCAGTATATGTGCAACTCCACGTCTGATATTGTTATGTGTTGTTTAGGTTCTCGATATTTAGATACGTGAACTCACGTCTGATTTTGTTATGTTTTGTTTTATGTCTGGATATTGATACGTGCAGAGTAAGTCGCCAATAAGTCAGTCGCAAATACTGAGATATTTGACTGTCGTCAGTGCTTTTCAGTCTTATTGTGCTTTTAGTTTTGCTTTCCGCGAGGGGAGTAGTCGGAGCCAATAAAGGCTCCTTTAATACGTATCATTAAAAGAAAAATTATCGTCTTAGTCGGGAGGTAATGTGCGCGGAGCTTGTAAGGAATCACTTCTATAAAAATGCTGTAATTGTTGCCCATTCAATAAAATAAGAGAAACTGAAAATCACTAACCACTCTGCTTTCATTTTGGTAGTATCGTTTATATAAGAACGCCAACACTGCTGAGCTGATGCTTACTATGAGCCATTAATTTTTGGCTCTATCACAAACGCAGGAATTAGGAACATCGGGAAACGGCCACTAAGCGGCCACGAGTTGGAAACAAGGGTGTTATTTATTCTATTTATTGGAGGATGTAGTTCCTGGAAACAACTAAACACGCAGGCAACGAATCGGAAATGTTTGGAGAAATGAGATGCCACGCGCCTATAGCTGCACATTCCTCATGAGTGGAAGCGTTTTTTTTTTTTTTTTTGTGTGTGTGTGTGTGTGTGTGGTGGAAAACCTGTTACAAACTGCCTGCGAAGTTCTTAGTATAGATGTTGAGGAATGGACGGACTTTAAAAGCGCCTTTGCGCAGAGAAGAAAGATTTGTGATGCTTCTATCCGCATGATACAATCCGCATGAATCCGCAAATTCAGTAGTTCTATCAAGATTTATTTTAGCTAGCTGTAAAAGCCACTTTATAAACCAGGAAGTCGTTGCGTTCAAAATCGGGTAAGACGCCCTTGTGCCTTGAATCCTTCCGCCCCATTAGTTTGACAAGTTGCTTATGCAAAGTAATGGAGAAAAATGATTGACGCGCGACTACAGTGGTGGTGTAATGAAACGGATGTGTTGTTCAACTACTTAACAGTTTTTAAAACAGATAGATGCACAATGGATGCAATATGGATATATTAACCTGTGTGGAACATGAACGTGCATGTGGCAACTTGACGATAGCAGTATTCTTAGACATCAAGGGTACATTTGACACTGTTAGTCATGTTCATGTCTGCTAAGTATGTTAGAACTCGGACTGTCTGGCAGGTCCTTGCGATGGATTTCTGAATTTTATCAGGACGCAAGATATTTGTTCAGACGATGAAGGAAAGAGGCTGAAATGTTGTCAAGCAGGGAGTATCACAGGGAAGTGTACTCAGCCCTTTTCTTTTTAACTGCGTCATGGCTGATTCAGCGAGAAGACTGCCATCACAGTTAAGATTCTCACTGTATGCAGATGATGTGTGCATTTGGACATCTGGAACTAATGTTCAAGTTACTTACTTCAGATGGCATTACAAGACGGCATAAATATTATTAACCGCTTTTTGAGAGAGAGAGGAATGGTCTATCACATGCGAAGAACTGCTGTATTGCCCTTCACTCGGAGACAGTTAAAAATTTTCACTCTTAATCTGGAAGGACAACCTTTAATGATAGTCAAACAGCATCGTTTTCTTGGAATAATACTTGATCGGGCAACTATCCTGGGTACCCCACATAAAAAAACTCGAAACGAGGTCATGCGATAGTGAATGTACTTCGCAGACTTGCTGCACATCATGGGGTGGATCAGTATCGACCATGCTAACTGTTTACAATGCATTAACGACCAAAAAATTGCGTATTCCGCGCCCATCTTGCACGGACTTCCACACACGTCAGAGAAGAGCGACTTTAAATACTTTTAGCTAGAGGACTGCGCATATGTCTAGGAGTTCCACGAGCGACTTCTAGGCGTCTTGTAATAGTTGAGGCTCGCCAATCACCGTTTCCAGTTATGAGAACTACAGAAACATGCCGGCATTATGTTCGTTTTCAAACACAGCATAAAAACCACCCATTGGCTCTAGACATAATGAAACGAGATAGAAGTTATGTTCATAAATAAATTCAGGAAAATCTTCATGTATTGCCAAGAAATGAATTTTAGAACTCAGATGTCGAATATCCTCCATGGCTGCTTACTCGTACAACAATCGAATTGTCAGTATATGCATATTCAGAAAAAGAGACATGTGCATTCAAGCTGCTCAACAACTAGCACTTTACCAGATTTATATGCGGTATTCAGGATACGTACACGTCTATACAGATGCTCCAGTACAGCACCTCGTCAACTTCAGCGTTCTATATACGCGCCTCAATAAACACGAATCGTTTAAGCTATCTCGTGCGACTTCGTCCACAACGGCTGAACTGTTCGCAATCCTATGTGCGTTAAATTTATAACTTCAGTACGAGATGCGCAAAAATGGGTAATTTTCAGCGATTCACAGGCCGCACTCATATCACTCTGCTGCACAAAATCAAAAACAATCAGTAATAGTATAATATATGAAGCACTTAGAGACCTCACGAAGGCAAGCCCAGAGAAGCATGAAATAAGATTCCAGTGGATACCTTGACATTGTAACATTCCTGGCAACACAGCAGCCGATGAAGCAGCACGACAAGCCACCTCAAAGATATGCAATTTCGCTCCCAATATCAAAAAATGAATTACGCTGTATCTAAGGGCAACATCTTTTAAAATGTGTAAATACGTGTGGTTTGACCAGAATTCGAAGAGCTGTGATTTATACCATATTGATCCGCTTATTGAATTGAAATTTCCGTTGTCATTAGACAGAAATATCGAAACCCTTATTCATCGATTACGACTAGGCACTGCCTACACAAAACATTTCTTACATAGAATTGGCCGTGCGGAAACCCCCGAATGTGATTGTGGATTTGTAGATGAAGATGTAATCACCTCCTTTTAGATTGTCCACATCACGACACACCAAGACGCCGACTTAAATCAACTTTATTGGCATTAGACCGCAGACCTTTCAGTTTAAGGAAACTTTTGCGCCATTGGTCAACAACGGCCTTGCAAAAGAGCGCTCTAAAAGCGTTAACAACATTTCTCGAAGAGAGCGGCATTTGGCCGTTATTAACGCTTATAATGTTTCTTTTATTTCAATGTAGCTGTGTATGTGTTTGTGGTTATGATTTTGTTGTATGTATGATTGATTGTATATGTTGTGATTTATGTTATATTCTGTGCTGACTATATGTGAAAATGCATGTACACGATGTGTGCACCACCCGCTGATTAGAGACTGTATTGTAAGGTGCCATTATGTTTATATTCTTGAGACTTTCTTCTCCAGTGCAGTGGAGTGATTGAACTTCTCCATTGTATGTACCACTTTTTTTTTCCTCACCGTGTTGCTGTGCAAACGTTGCTTATATGAGAAGGCTATTTTAAACCCTGTGTTTTGTAGGTTAGACGTATTCAAGAGTTAAGGAGTAGCCGGCGCCTTACTTGTGCGTCAACATCTCCTCATATCATATCAATAAAAAAAAGTCGTTGCGTTCCATTCATCTACAGTTAATAAACAACAAAGCAACGAAGTGGTTGCATGATTTGTGTTTATTATTATTCTTTTCGAGGCCTTCATGTCGCAGCCATCTTGTCTTTCCCACGGCCAAGTTTATGCGCAAATTGGGATACTGCAATACACACATACACAAAATACTTGCCGAGACTCCCCCGCCCCGTTGCTCGGTTCGCCCATTGGCCGCACAAGGTGGCATGTGCAGTGCTAGCGTCAGCTCGGGAGTAATCGAATGTTAAAGCTATAATCATTAGTATACTCGATACTCCCGCGATACAGGGCGCCGCGTGGTGATGGAGCACGCGGACTCTTCTCTAAGGCTACGAACTCCTGACTATGAAATTTCGGGCTTTATGGCACCTATTTCATTCGTTCCTTCTTCTCTATATCGATATAAGGAAGTCACATTTGGTGCTCCTTGTGGCGGAGAACAATCGACAGTGTTTCTCAACAGCTCCGCTACCACATAGAAAATGCACTTTGCTCTTTAAACATCAGTGTTTATTGGTGGGACAGGTCGTACAGGCCTGTTTCCTTGAAGTGAAACCTCGATGAGGTTTCAGGGATCATATTTTAAAAGCATTCGTGCGATTTTCGTTCTCCTAGCCCAATGACACACGAAACAAATCCGCGCCCCGCTGTCGCTGGGATCGGCCAATCGGCAAGATTAATGAAAAGAAATGAGTAGAATAGGAGAAAAATAATCCTTTGAAATAAGCGGCCGTACTTTGCAGCGATTCTTTAAATTTTCCCTTTTTCCCCCTATGTCTTTGGCGCGCACAAGCTGTGCATCCAGAATCCTAGGAGTCCCCTTAAGAAAACACCGAGCTATTGGTTGCATTTAGCTGGAACACCCTGCATAGGTGCTGCCCAGGCGCTGGCAAAAGAGAATTAGTGGGTTTTTGTATCCAAAAGTAGACATCGATTCGAAGTTCAACTTCCATAGCACTTTTATTGTAAGCGCTGCGATATAGTTTAGATGTGCTTTTCAGCAACAATACTTGTAGTATTTATTGTCGTGCGACTGTTTAAAGGCATAGCTTAATAATCGATCCCTTCGTTCTTTCTTTCTTTTTTTTTCTTTTTTTTGTTATTAGGTCAAGCAAGTACTACCTTGCATGCCAATCAATTTGTCTAGCACAGCTTGCGGAAGTGTTAATAAAAACGAAAGATACATCTTGGTGTGCCTGCCCCATAGTCTTGACCAACTAACATCGCAAGAATAGTCGAAAAAACGTTTTATTTCAGAATGTAAAGCGCCACAATGTTTGCGAGAGTAGTTATTTTTTAAGCATTTAGCTCACTGTGTTTGCTATACGTGAGCAGGCTGCTATTACAATACACTAGCATCAAACCTAATAGGCCTGTGAGCCATCCATCTCTCAACAAAGCTTTACCATGCCCATAAAGGAAACAATCGGTCCATGCACAAACACTGAAGTCACGCGGCATGATCGCGTCTTTCTTTCACTCCATCTTCTATACAACCCATGATCAAGGTACCACTTGCTTAAACCAACTTGGCGAACTTCCTCTCGCATAAGTCACAGCGCTCCTATACCACGTGTTCCCCCCCCCCCCCCCCCCCCGCCGCACAACGGCCATGACCACCTCCTTGTTCCCTGATGCAGTAGTTCTTTATAATGCGCTCCCCGTAATTCCGTAAGAACTTAAAAAATCCCTTTCAATAACGTTTTATTCCTAGTTTTCACCGTGTCGATTTGTTACAAATCCCTCTTACAAGTCTACCTATATGTCAACCTTTTCTCCTGGTGCACTTTTTCGCTTATCAATAAATATTGCTTACTTTCCAAATTCTTTCTTCGCGTGTTTTAAGTTTGTACCGCATCTGCATACCTTTTTGCGGCTGTTCGCGTTATTTGAACTTGTTTTTGTTTTTTGGTTTTTGTCGCAACAGCTTTTACACGTGTTTGTATTGCCATTCTTGTGTAATGTCTTCGGGCCTTCAAGGTGATAATAAATGTAATTAAACGAAAAGAGGCAAGTTTCTGTGAGTAGCTAAGAAAGTGCGGAAGCATGTAATGAAATACCACTCGTCCTCACCGACGACGAAAGCGACATTCCCAACGTGAAGTTTCGTTTTCACATGAGGGCCTAAATTGACATGGCATTGTTACCTGGTTTCTGCCATATAGGACAGAAACCAGGTAACAATGCCAAGTGAATGCAATGAGCATACAACCTCACGTCCCCTGTCGCACACATGCGTGCGTGTGTGCGTACACGTGTATCTACGTCTTCGCACACGCGCATGCCTTCATGCCTGCATGCGAGCGAGCGGGTTTCCGCTGCATCGAAGGCAGCGTGGTTTCCATTCGGGGCGCAACCGCGCGCGCGTTGCACCAACCGGTGTCGACTGGCGCTTGCGTTCTGCTGGGCGTGCATCCAGAAATAGTTTAGTGTACGACCGTAAGTTCGTGAATGAACGCTATCACGCTGAAAGCGGCATCGAACGAGGCCGGATGTTTAGGCAATGAGGAAGCGAGCCGGTTTCGCTAACAATGGGCACTGGCGTCTCGAAATGCAGCGTGCACAACCAGCTCTGACTGCTATCACAACTCGCCCTGCCATCATCCCATCAGAATTTCCTTTTTTTTTGTACTTTTTTCCAGCGGCAGGCGGCTCGTTCTTTCGGCGGCAGTTACCGTCTAGTTTACCGAAACGCAAGCCTTCGAGGGAGCTTGAATAAACCCTTCAACTCTCTCTCTGCTCTTCTTTTTCACATGTGTCCTAAACGAGCTGGCAGAGAATGCAAACTGGAAAGGGGTAAACGCGCACGCACTCGGTTCGTGTTTCATCTTGCCATTTAAGGTTAGACATTCGTCGGGAGGTGGGTTCTGCCGGAGACAGTAGATTACCCAGAGTTTTTTTTTTCTTCTTTTTTTGTGAATATATCTTTTTAGGTGAAGTTTCAAGGGCTTTCTTCAGCTAACTTTTTGGGTCGACCTTACAGACTTCATTTAGTGAATATCAGTTTGAATAATTTTCTTTACGTTGAATTTCGGTTGTATACAAAACTGAAGTTCCTGCTCTTCAACACTGCATCAAATAGACAGAATAAAGAGAGTTGGAGAAGCAACCTGGCGAGGGCACAACACCATGCGGCGATGTGACAATGTAGGAGTTAATGGATGGTAATAACTTTATTGAGTTGTCCTGCAGTTTTGACGACCCGGGCTCAGGTCTCCCACGACGGGACGTGCGTGCATTTAAGATTCCAATTCATGTATAATGAGTCTCTATGCGTAGCATTATGCGAATACAGAGCTCTGACGAATAATACAGAAAGAAATGACTAAGTACATACTACTAGATTTTGCCAGCCATTTCGGATGTATGGCGGGTTGTACAAGCCTTCATTATTACATTATATATTTGGGTGGCAGGCTGACGCTTGCCATTTACCTCGTCAGGTGACAGAGAAAAGCTCTTTATTAGAAGGCAGATATTTTTGCCAGTGTGTATATTACCACTGACATGCTACTCTCCATAGGGAGGGGAAGGGGGTTGAAATATTCCAGAGGAGAGTGGATAGAGGTTGCTTGCACCCGAGCACATGTCAGCTACGAGCCGATCAATTTTAGCACTGGGGAATGAGCGTTCGCAGGACCCCTTTTCGGGTTAAAGCCGAATTTCAGACAACTATGGCATTCATTTTCCGTTCTATTTCCATTTTTCACATCCTACCGTATAGCAAGAACTGCCGCGTTGTAAAAGTAGAAAGAGAGAGATACAAGATTTTTTAATTATATGCTGGAGATGTTAGCATGGCTGTTCGCCTGACATGCTGCTCCAGGTTCTTGCTAATTATTATGATATATACAGTGATAAACACTTAAACAGCACACACACATGTACACTACATAGATATTTACAAAGTTTCGCCTTTACGTCATTTCCACGCAAAGTTTAAGCTGTATATATGCGCCATCTGTATACGATATCACTGGACAACATGAGTTATATATACAGTTTCATTGGAACTCGAACATGTTGTGTGTGCCTGCGAGTTTCTTTTTGTGTGTGTGCCAGCACGCACATCAATACTTACTTCGCCTTTATTCTTATCATCATCATCCTCACCATCCTATTTTCATGTCCACTGCAAGACGAAGGCCTCCCCCTGCGATCTCCAATTACCTCTGTCTTGCGCTAACTTATTGCAACGTGCACCAGCAAATTCCCTAATTTCATCACCTCGCCTAGGTGTCGGCCGTCCTCTACTGCGCTTCCCTTCCTTTGGCATTCATTCTGTAACTCTAATACTCCACCGGTTATCTACCCTACGCATTACATGGCCTGTCCAGCTCCATTTTTTCTCTTAATGTCAACTAGAAGATCTTCTGTCCCCATTCGCTCTCTGATCCACACCGCCCTTTTCCTGTCTCTTAACGTTACGCCTAACATTTTTCGTTCCATTACTCTTTGCGCGGTCCTTAACTTGTTCTCGAGATTCTTTGTTAACCTCCAAGTTTCTGTCCCGTGTGTTAGCACCGGTATAATGCAATGATTGTACACTTTTTTCAACGACGTACGCTCGCAGTCAGGATTTGGTAATGCCTGTCGTATGTACTCCTACCCATATTAAAGCGAAGCTTTATTTGACTAGGCGAAACGAAAAAGTGTCTGCTAGTCGCTAGTCGCCTCGACACGAGCACGAGCGCAACCCTGGGGTTGCGCTCGTGCTCGTGCCACTGCTCCCGCGTTCGTCGTCGTCGTCTTCTTCCACAGATGTCGGCGTTGCCACTCATCATTCCAGTGTAGAATTTCACTTCTCTTCTGTGGTCGTAATGGGGAGGCGGCGTTTACGGGCGTATGAGCCATTGCTTAAGGGGGTATGAGCCATTCATTGGCCTACGTAACGGACAGATTTAATTTTGAAGCAATTTTTTTCGAAGAATTGCAAGTGGCAATGGCGGGCGAATGCTGCTAACCACGCCGCCGAGCAAGCTCGAGTCATCGAACGCAAGCGACAACGGCGGACTGCAGGCATACCGTCAGTGACGTCGTTCTCTCCGTCTCAGCCGAACGTGTGTGTAACCTCATTAAGAAACACAAAGACGTAACCAATAATTGAGAAATACTTTATTGAACCGTCTGGATTAACCCAGTGATGAACACCGGGGCCGCACGTTTTAGCTTCCCATGGTTAACCCATGGGAAGCTAAAGCGTACGGATCGAGTACTTGGGCGGTGACCTATTTTTTTATTATGCTGTAAATTTCCTTCTCATAATCAGGGTCCCCTGTGAGTAATTGACCTAAATAAACCTACTGCTTTATAGACTCTAGAGGCTGACTGGCGATCCTGAATTCTTGTTCCCTTGCCTGGCTATTGAACATTATCTTTGTTTTTTGCATATTATTCTTCAACCCCACTCTTACACTTTCTCAGTTAAGGTCCTCAATCATTTGTTGTAACTAGTCACCAGTGTTGCTGAACAAGACAATGTCATCTGCAGACTGAAGGTTGCTGAGATATTCGCCGTTAATCCTCACTCGTAAGCCTTGCCAGTCTAATAGCTTGAACACTTCTAAGCATGCAATTAATAGCATTGGAGAGATTGTATCTCCTTGCCTGACCCCTTTCTTGATAGGTAACTTTCTTTTTTTCTTGCGGAGAACCAAGGTGCCTGTGGAATCTTTGTAGATATTTCCCAAGATATTCACGTATGCCTCCTGTACTCCTTGATTACGCAATGCCTTTATGATTGCTGGTATCTCAACTGAATTAAATGCTTTTAATAATTTATGAAAGCCATATAGAAAGCCTCTTCGTACTTTGGAGTTTCTCGATTACCTGATTGATGACATGGATGTTGTAAGGCCGCCTGTTTGTTTTGTATATATTTTCGAAGTGTCGCGAGTTGCCCACGTGTTGTATGTACGGAGCGGAGGATCACTCCCCTACGCGCCCGAGTTATAACCGTCTCTGTCTTGAGGGGTCAGAAGGCCAGCGCGGTGTCGGGTGACGGGCCATTGACGCGCCGGGGGGTCGCGGTGCGAATGCGTGGAGCGGGTTCGGAGAACGCCGGCTTGTGCGCACTGAGATGACATCCCGCCGACGGTCATAATAGGTCCAAGCGGACGGACCTTGAATGGGACTATACTGTGCGCGGTGCTGTGGCGCTGGCTCCCGGGTCCTGTGCTGGCTACGAAGAGGGGGTTCACACCCCCACGCCTCCGGGCGGTGGCCACTTGGACCTTTGTCCTTAGAGCGCTGAGAAGGGCCCGCGTGGTGTCTAGTGACGGCTTACGGTGTGTGCTGTAGAGGCGCGGAACGCATGCGAGGAACGCATTCGGAGAACAGGAAACACCGAGTTTGGATGCCCCCGACGGTCATTATTTTTTCCACGCGGACAAACCTTGAGTGAGACTGCGGGACGCGGTGTTGTGGCACCGGCGCCCGAGTCCTTTGTTGGATGAAAACGCCACCAAGGTTTGAGATGGCCTAGCAATAAATCGTGCGGGCCCGGCGTGTTGCACTGAGGCCGTCACACACTACGCGGAAGTAGGAAAGGGAAACGGAGTTCTAGGAAGAAGGAAAACAGTGTTGTTTTCCAAGTCATTTACTTTTAACATTAAGCCCATCCCTTTGGGTGGTGGCTTAACAAACGCTTACTTCTCATTGGCAATCGCTTCTGTGGGACGGGCCAACGGTCCTACCGCCCTTTTTCTTTGTCTATTTCACCTATAACAATCGAGACGAGGTGCTTGTTCCTCAGTCTAGGCTGTAATCACTAAACCTGATAGATCAGTAAGGCTCCGTACGATGCAACGCTAGTCTAGGCTGTAACCACTTAGTGGTAGAACAGTGAGACTCGGTTGGTCGTATGTAGTGACAGTTGTCCTAGGCTCTAACTTAGGAAAAAGTCGAAGAGTAAGGCGCTGTTTACTTGTGTGTTTTGCATCAGTGTTGTTTTGCAAACTCTGCATTTGACTGTATAAATATTTTCGTTGCAATATATCTTCAAGTTTTGTTACCTCCAATCTGCCTCCTGCTTCATGAACGCCGATAAACACCTTGAAGAGACTTTCATCGACTTCAAGGACAAAGAACAAACTTTACTGATGTGATCCATTGTAGAATATCCTTTCCCGAAGCCAGCATGTTCCCTTGGTTGGCTGAAGTCAAGTGTTGCCCTGATTCTATTGGAAATTATCTTGGTGAATATTTTATACAATTCTGAAAGCAAGCTAATTGGTCTATAATTCTTCAATTCTTTAACGTCTCCCTTCTTATGGATTAGTATAATGTTGGCATTCTTCCAGCTCTCTGAAAGTCGTGGCGAGGCATTGCGTATGAAGGGCCGCAAATTTTTCAAGCAATATATCTCCTCAATCTTTTATTAAATTGCATCTTCTTCCATCTTCTCCTGCCGCTTTTTCCCCAGTCATGCCTTGCAAGGCCCTTCTAACTTCATCGCTAGTCATAAAATGGAGTCTCTGTATCCTGTTCACTACTTCGAATGAAGGCATAGTATAGTGGCTGCTCTGGATACTGTACATGTCAGTATAGACTCTTCTGCTGATTATACTATATCATCGAAATTGCTGTTGACAAATCGCTGCTTATCTTTCCGAGTATATATCTTGCCTTGTACTATGCCTATTCTTCTTTCGTGTCCTTAATTATTCACTCGAGGAACTGAGACGATACCGACGAAGAAGCGCAACAATCAGAAGGTACAAGTGGCTGGAATTGGGATGCCGAAATGCATGTGCGGAGTTACAGCAAACGAGATCGTTCCGTGCGTTTGCATATATAGTCGTTCCGTACCAGCAACGGTCAGGGTCACGAATATTGCGTCAAAGGATCCCTCAGGTTGTTTCACCACGTAATGAGACTATACAAAGTTTGTCCGCCAAGGAGGCAATGAAGATTGGCTTCGGTAGCGACGGGAAACAAGGTCAGTCGGATAAAAGATGGGTATACAACATTAATGAAAACATCAAGAAAACAAAACACACGTGACTGATATGGCGAAGTAGACAAAACTCATCAAAAGCAGGGACCCCGTATTGTCATTGGACATAGCTGACGGAAGTCTTGTATGAGCGTGCGATTACACTCGTTTCCCCTTCTCCATCTATATTACCACTTTTTCCTCTTAATGACAACTAGAATATCGGCTATCCCCGTTTGTACTCTGATCCTCACCGCTCTCTTCCTGTCTCTTAACGTTAGGCCTAACATTTTTCGTTCCATCGCTCTTTGTGCGGTCCTTAACTTGTTCTCAAGCTTCTTTGTTAACCTCCCAGTTTCTGCCCCATATGTTAGCACCGGTAGAATGCAATGATTGTAGACGTTTCTTTTCAACGACAGTGGTAATCTCCGAGTCAGAATTTGGTTATGCCTGCCGTATGCCGTATGCCATATGCCTTAAGCGGAAAAGTGGAGCTGGGCAGGCCATGTAATGCATAGGATGGATAACCGGTGGACCATTAGAGTTACAGAATGGATACCAAGAGAAGGAAACCGCAGTCGAGGACGGCAGAAAACTAGGTGGGGTGATGAAGTTAGGAAATAGGTGGAATCAGCTAGCGCAAGACGGGTAATTGGAGATCGCAGGGAGAGGCCTTCGTCCTGCAGTGGACATAAATATAGGCTGATCATGATGATGATGATGATGATGATCTATATTACCATGAGTGTATGGCCTTGTTGGCATGGCATTTTTTGAGAAAAAAAAGGATTGTTTAGCGCAAGTACATACGATGAAGAAGAGCACTCTTTATTGTGAATCCTTCCTTCTTCACGTACTGGAGCTAGACAAACCTTTTTTAAAAAATTTCGTCTATATTATTCTTCCCACTCTAAGCCATTATTTCTTTATTATTATTACTATTATTATTATTATTATTATTATTATTATTATTATTATTATTATTATTATTATTATTATCAAAGTCATGACTTTCACACGCAAAACAGCAAGTATTTCTTTTTCTTATTCTATAGATTCTGTGTCGTTGTGTAAGGTCTGCGAGATCAATGATCTTGGTGTACTTTTTGATGCAACCTTACACTTTTCGGCTCACACTAAACGTGTTGCAATGCGGGGTATGCGCTCTCTTGGTTCTGTATGCAGACTATCGAGGGAATTCAAGTCTCCTACACCGTTCCGCAAATTATACACAACCACCTGCCTTCCTCAACTCGAATATGCGTCGGTCGTCTGGAATGGCTCTTCTAGATCCAACAGTGACATTATAGATCGTGTCCAGAAAAAGTTTCTAAGCATATATAACCACCGCTTTGCAAACCTGGACATTGCACCCTGTACTAGCACTGTTGGATTGTCATTGCCTTCGCTTCGCGACCGACGTAATCGCGCTGACCTTCTGTTTCTCTTTAAACTCCTTCACGGTAACCTCACGTGTCCCGAACTTCTCAGCTGTGTCATGTTCCGCATCCCACGCAAGATCACCAGAGAACATAGACCTTTCCATGTGCCTGCCTGTCATCACGAACACTCAACTGTCCACAGAATACAGAATCTTTATAACGCTTACTTTCGTGAACTTAATATCTTTCATAACTCCTTGTCATCGTTCTTGTCCGAGCTTTGCCTTGTATTATAATATCATGTATTGTTCAAGTGTACTTCTCCTCCTTTTTCTTTTGTATTTACTTTGCGCTTTGTTGCCCGCACTCTCTTCTTTTCACAATTTTTATTTTTATTCATTTATTTTTTAATGATTTTTCCCTGAGTGTCTTGTTTTTGGTTTGTAATGTATGCGTGCGCCAGCACTCAGACCTTAGGGTTGTTCCTGGACACGTTAAATAAACATGATTGATTGATTGATTGATTGATTATTATTATTATTATTATTATTATTATTATTATTATTATTATTATTATTATTATTATTATTATTATTATTATTATTATTATTATTATTATCATCATTTATGCCCTAAAGCATAAAGATCGCGCACACCGAAAATCCAGAATTACGTTGCCTAATGAGTACAGAGAAGAATTCCGCTTTTTTCGGGCTCTCTGTAAACGTCTCTATAAGCGGGATCAAGATTCATATATGGCATTCTAAAAAAGCGCCTCCGACCGGCCGGCAGAATTTTGGCAGTATATCCGTAAGCGCTCCAATAAACATGGAGAGGGTTTTCGCTTACTTGACTCTAGAGGGGCAGAAGTCCAAGCAGTCGCGGATTGTTTTGCAGCCCATTTCTCTTCCTTATATAAAGATGCAGGTTTCAACGCTGATGTCAGTCAGCAGCACACGACGGTTCCTACATCTAGTGCGGTGCTGTTTGATGAAGAGCTTGTCCACGAATGCCTTAGGCGCTTGAAGCCTTCCCTATCCTGCGGCCCTGACGGCATCCCTTCCGCAATTCTAAAAGCTTACGGCAGTATATTTGCTCCTGTATTGACATCTATATTTAATAACTCTTTGACTACTTCCACTTTCCCTCACATGTGGAAAACTGCTCGTGTTTTTCCTGTATTTAAGTCTGGATGTAAATCCGATGTGTCGAATTATCGCCCAATTTCTCTTCTCTGTGCTACGTCCAAGATTTTTGAGCTTGCTCTTCACAACATATTGTCTTTTACTGTGAAGAACTCGCTCATTGCGAATCAGCATGGATTTCTCACCGGCCGCTCCACTATCACAAATTCGCAAGTTTCATGACACAGATCTCCACGCCGGTACTTCAAAGGGGGCAAGGTGACACCATTTATTGTGATCTCAGCAAGGCTTTTGATGTAGTCAGCCACTCGCTGCTTCTGATCAAGCTTACGCACCTTGATGTTGACTCGTCAGTTGTGAATCTCTTGCGCAGTTATCTTCTTGATAGATCGTGTTATATTAACGTCAATGGCCAAACATCTTCTTCTTACTTGGCAACTAGCGGCGTCCCTCAAGGGTCAGTATTAGGACCACTCCTTTTTTTAATTTTTATTAATGACGTTCTTTCTGTTATTCGAAACTCTTCTTTCCTTCTATATGCCGATGACATCAAGATTTTTAAGAAAATTCACACTGTTGATGACTGTCGCGCCCTGCAGTCTGACCTGTTTTCCTTTTCTAAATGGTGCAAGGATAATAACCTTACCTTGAATGCTGCTAAGACCAAAGTCATGACTTTCACACGCAAAACAGCAAGTATTTCTTTTTCTTATTCTATAGATTCTGTGCCGTTGTGTAAGGTCTGCGAGATCAATGATCTTGGTGTGCTTTTTGATGCAACCTTACACTTTTCGGCTCACAGTAAACGTGTAACAATGCCGTGTATGCGCTCTCTTGGTTCTGTATGCAGACTATCGAGGGAATTCAAGTCTCCTACACCGTTCCGCAAATTATACACAACCATCTGTCTTCCTCAACTCGAATATGCGTCGGTCGTCTAGAATGGCTCTTCTAGATCCAACAGTGACATTATAGATCGTGTCCAGAAAAAGTTTCTAAGCATATATAATCACCGCTTTGCAAACCTGGACATTGCACCCTGTACTAGCACTGTTGGATTGTCATTGCCTTCGCTTCGCGACCGACGTAATCGCGCTGACCTTCTGTTTCTCTTTAAACTCCTTCACGGTAACCTCACGTGTCCCGAACTTCTCAGTTGTGTCATGTTCCGCATCCCACGCAAGATCACCAGAGAACATAGACCTTTCCATGTGCCTGCCTGTCATCACGAACACTCAACTGTCCACAGAATACAGAATCTTTATAACGCTTACTTTCGTGAACTTGATATCTTTCATAACTCCTTGTCATCGTTCTTGTCCGAGCTTTGCCTTGTATTATAATATCATGTATTGTTCAAGTGTCCTTCTCCTCCTTTTTCTTTTGTATTTACTTTGCGCTTTGTTGTCCGTACTCTCTTCTTTTCACAATTTTTATTTTTATTCATTTATTTTTTAATGATTTTTCCCTGAGTGTCTTGTTTTTGGTTTGTATGTATGCGTGCGCCAGCACTCAGACCTTAGGGTTGTTCCTGGGCACGTTAAATAAACATGATTGATTGATCATCAGTATGCGCAAATACATTCCCCAGTACAGGCCTAGACGCTCTAGATATCCCCACTGGTTTTCGTCTGAACTCATAATTGCCCTAAAGCATAAATATCGCGCACACCGAAAATCCAGAATTCCGTTGCCTAATGAGTACAGAGAAGAATTCCGCTTTTTTCGGGCTCTCTGTAAACGTCTCTATAAGCGGGATCAAGATTCATATATGGCATTCTTGGAAAAAAGCGCCTCCGGCCGGCCGGCAGAATTTTGGAAGTATATCCGTAAGCGCTCCAATAAACATGGAGAGGGTTTTCGCTTACTTGACTCTAGAGGAGCAGAAGTCCAAGCAGTCCGTGGATTGTTTTGCAGCCCATTTCTCTTCCTTATATAAAGATGCAGGTTTCAACGCTGGTGTCAGTCAGCAGCACACGACGGTTCCTACATCTAGTGCGGTGTTGTTTGATGAAGAGCTTGTCCACGAATGCCTTAGGCGCTTGAAGCCTTCCCTATCCTGCGGCCCTGACGGCATCCCCTCCGCAATTCTAAAAGCTTACGGCAGTATATTTGCTCCATGCAGTATTGACATCTATATTTAATAACTCTTTGACTACTTCCACTTTCCCTCACATGTGGAAAACTGCTCGTGTTTTTCCTGTATTTAAGTCTGGATGTAAATCCGATGTGTCGAATTATCGCCCAATTTCTCTTCTCTGTGCTACGTCCAAGATTTTTGAGCTTGCTCTTCACAACATATTGTCTTTTACTGTGAAGAACTCGCTCATAGCGAATCAGCATGGATTTCTCACCGGCCGCTCCACTATCACAAATCTCGCAAGTTTCATGACACAGATCTCCACGCCGGTACTTCAAAGGGGGCAAGGTGACACCATTTATTGTGATCTCAGCAAGGCTTTTGATGTAGTCAGCCACTCGCTGCTTCTGATCAAGCTTACGCACTTTGATGTTGACTCGTCAGTTGTGAATCTC
This sequence comes from Dermacentor silvarum, assembly GCF_013339745.2. Classification (NCBI taxonomy): domain Eukaryota; kingdom Metazoa; phylum Arthropoda; class Arachnida; order Ixodida; family Ixodidae; genus Dermacentor; species Dermacentor silvarum. Next base: position 12,386,557 of record NC_051154.1, on the reverse strand, counting down.
TTGCGCAGTTATCTTCTTGATAGATCGTGTTATATTAACGTCAATGGCCAAACATCTTCTTCTTACTTGGCAACTAGCGGCGTCCCTCAAGGGTCAGTATTAGGACCACTCCTTTTTTTAATTTTTATTAATGACGCTCTTTCTGTTATTCGGAACTCTTCTTTCCTTCTATATGCCGATGACATCAAGATTTTAAAGAAAATTCACACTGTTGATGACTGTCGCGCCCTGCAGTCTGACCTGTTTTCCTTTTCTAAATGGTGCAAGGATAATAACCTTACCTTGAATGCTGCTAAGACCAAAGTCATGACTTTCACACGCAAAACAGCAAGTATTTCTTTTTCTTATTCTATAGATTCTGGGCCGTTGTGTAAGGTCTGCGAGATCAATGATCTTGGTGTGCTTTTTGATGCAACCTTACACTTTTCGGCTCACAGTAAACGTGTAACAATGCCGTGTATGCGCTCTCTTGGTTCTGTATGCAGACTATCGAGGGAATTCAAGTCTCCTACACCGTTCCGCAAATTATACACAACCATCTGTCTTCCTCAACTCGAATATGCGTCGGTCGTCTAGAATGGCTCTTCTAGATCCAACAGTGACATTATAGATCGTGTCCAGAAAAAGTTTCTAAGCATATATAATCACCGCTTTGCAAACCTGGACATTGCACCCTGTACTAGCACTGTTGGATTGTTGTCATTGCGTTCACTTCGCGACCGACGTAATCGCGCTGACCTTCTGTTTCTCTTTAAACTCCTTCACGGTAACCTCACGTGTCCCGAACTTCTCAGCTGTGTCATGTTCCGCATCCCACGCAAGATCACCAGAAAACATAGACCTTTCCATGTTCCTGCCTGTCATCACGAACACTCAACTGTCCACAGAATAGAGAATCCTTATAACGCTTACTTTCGTGAACTTGATATCTTTCATAACTCCTTGTCATCGTTCTTTTCCGAGCTTTGCCTTGTATTATAATTTCATGTATTGTTCAAGTGCCCTTCTCCTCCTTTTTCTTTTGTATTTACTTTGCGCTTTGTTGCCCGCACTCTCTTCTTTTCACAATTTTTATTTTTATTCATTTATTTTTTAATGATTTTTCCCTGAGTGTCTTGTTTTTGGTTTGTAATGTATGCGTGCGCCAGCACTCAGACCTTCGGGTTGTTCGTGGGCACGTTAAATAAACACGATTGATTGATTGATTGATTGATTGATTATTAGACCACATCGTTGTTCCTGGGCACGATAAATAAATAATTGGATTGGTTATTATAATAATAATTATTATTATTAGATTGCGTTAAATATATTAGAATATCGTTTGATAGTAACTTATGTTGGCGACATCACTTATCACTTATTTGTTCAAAACCAAGGTCAGTCGCTTGGCTGTTGTGTAATATGAAAATATTTGCGCCCTTGTCTGTAAAAAAAGAATATTGTACATGCATTGGGTTACAGTGTGTTGAGATATGGCATTGCAGTCTTCGGATTCTGTTCGGATCGTTGGAGTTGCAGGGTAGAAAAGATTATAAAAATATTCTTAAAAATATTGCCTACAACCATAACAGCTGCAAATATCTTCCGTAAATTTGGTCTACCGAATTTTCAATCATTGCTCATCCAAACAGTCGTCGTCAAGCATTATTTATTTATTTATTACAAAAACCCGCATTCGCTCCAAGAGCATTACAGCAGGGGGGGGGGGGGGGGATATAGACATATTTATACATTTGTGGATGCAAACATTGCGAATTCAAACAAAAATTACCGCCACCAAAGAACGTCGTGAACATGTCTGTTATGTGGTTCGTCGTTCATCCACGCGGTATGTTGCGGCCAGACGCTGTGGGTATGTGCAGGACATTTTTAACAAGTTACCGGATGAAATCTTTAAAAGCGACTTCGAAAAGCACGCTGAAAGAATTATTGAAGGAGCTATTGAAGAACACTTTCGCATCGTAATATTTACTGCTTCAATTTCTTTTGTTTCAAGTAGAATAATCAAATGTTATCTTGTTCTTCTTTTTTTATTTTCTTGTCATTTTTTGTCTGTGTCTATTTCATATCTATCTTCATTCACCGCATGCATCATGCTCATAAGCACGGTCCTACAAGCCAACTGAGGCTTAGACCGGCCTGTTTGTGTTGTTCTGCATTTTTTCTTGCTGCAATAAACATTATTATTATTATTATTATTATTATTATTATTATTATTATTATTATTATTATTATTATTATTATTATTATTATTATTGCTGTTGTACTTTTCGATACAACCTTACACTTTTCAGCTCACACTAAACGCGTTGCAATACGGGGTATGCGCTCTCTTGGCTCTGTTTGCAGACTGTCGAGAGAATTCAGTTCTCCTACACCGTTCCGCAAGTGGTACACAACAATCTGTCTTCCTCAACTCGAATACGCGTCGGTAGTCTGGGATGGCATTTCTAGATTCAACAGTGACATCATGGATCGGGTCCAGAAAACGTTTCTCGGCATATATCATCACCGTTTTGCTAACCCGGACGCTGGGCCTTGATCTAGCACTGCTTGATAATGGTCATTCCCCTTAATTCGCTGCCGACGTAATCGCACTGACCTTCTGTTTTTTAATTATTTTTTTTTCAAACCCCTTCCCGGTATCCTCTTGTGCCCCGAGCTCCTAAGGTGCGTAATTTTCACAGAGAGACTATTTAAGCAAGCCGTAATGTGTGGTTCGTGTCAAGAAACTGCCGTGCCGTAGCCATGGAAACAGGAGGGCGGTAACAACCAGGAGGGCGGCGCGGCGCATGCGCACGCAGTCTCCTCTTCGCCAGCTCCCTCCCTTCCCGACCCCCGCCTCTCTTCTCTCCGCGGCCCGCTAAGCCAGGAGAAAAAAAAAAAAAAAAGGCGAAAGCTTGCACTAGGCCGCGCAAAGCTCAAGACACAGTGAAGCTGGCCGATTGATTGCGTCTCTTGGTTGTAGCTAAGTTGAACTTGGCTATGTCGAGGTTTAAACTCGGTTGTAGCTAGCAGTAGCGCACCCAGGATCTCTGCCAGGGGGGGGTTGACAGTTTGCCAATACCATCTAAACAACTCTAATTTCGATTATTTCACGGGAAATTGTCAAAAAATGCGCTCTTTGCGAGTGTGCAGTTGATTGCGCGTCTTACATCTTAGTTGCAGCACTCAAGTGCGTAAGGAAAGAAATGGGGTTAAACAAAAGGGGGGGGGGGTTAAGTCGGCCTCAGGGGGGGGTTACAACCCCCGAATCCCCCCCCGTCGGTGCGCCACTGGTAGCTAGGCCTATACTCGTGTACGTCATCTGTGCTAGTACAGGAAAAGCTGCGCTAGTACTAGAAAGGTGCATGGTGGTAGCGCGACGATGGGGGGGGGGGGGGGGGAGCATGACGTCATACCAGCTGTAACTCTCTGTCATTGTTCTTTTTCGAGCTTTGCGTTGTTCTGTGATAGTTTCACACATTGTTCAACTGCCCTGCTCCTCCTTTTTCTTTTGTATCTATTCTTCGCCTTGTTGCTTGTATACACTGTTCTTTTCAAGATTGTTATTTTTTATTGATTGCTTTTTTTTTGCTTATATTCCCCTGCTGTATTTTTTTTTCATTTTTTATGTATGCGTGCGCCAGCACTCAGACCTCATGGTTGTTCCTGGGCACTATAAATAAATGATTGATTGATTTATTGTTAGATTATTCATAGTCCAGCTCTCTCACATATACCTCAACTCGCTCCTCTAAAATCAACACATATTGAATCCGACCTTTTGTTCCTCTATAAGGTGGTCCGTGGTACTATAAATTGTCCAAAGCTTCTTGATAATGGGCCGCAGAAATATTCGGTGCGATGGCATACGGTGGCGCCACCTCCCGGTAGCACTCCTTATATTTTGGCTGCCGGCGCTCAGATAAAGTACCACGCGGACACCCTCATGGACATTTCTGTAAGTGCCTCCAGAACAGGGGAAGCTGTCAACTGCCAAATGAATGCTCCTGGACGAAGTGAAAACACTTCACACACGCCGTATCTTCACAATATACAATGCATTGCCACTATGTACTGTCGTTGCAATGGAATCCGCAGAGCCGGCTCTTTTGCGTAAGAGAAGCAAATATATTTGTCATGTACGTTGCCTGTAACATCACAGCCATTGTTCTTTTAGTGTAGCAATCGCACGAATTCTTAGCTAGCAGATGCACATGCGCACGTACGTTATCGCACGATATTTCTCTTTCGATTTAGTTGTTCACGTGTTCAAATTGCAAGGTAAAGACATAGTGAACTCACATCGGGCTAGCAGAATCTTGATACTAGTGTGCTAAAATATGCATTGGCATTACGCTTGTTACAGTTCAAAATTCTTATAGGCAGGCTCTGTGAAACCTTTAGGAGGAACGGCAATGTATTTTGCACCAAATTTTGGAGACGCAAATGTCGGTCAGTATTAGCGCTAGATCCAAGATTTCCGCTGATCAGGCATGACTTGACAACTGCTCCATTTCAAACTTCAAGATCCAGCAAAGTGAACAATTAAAATATAAGTAGTGCATTTTTTCAATTATAGCTACCTGGGGATTGAGAGTTTCTGTGAAAATAATGTCCGCCTTCTCAGATAAGCGATTTCAACGCCGAATCGCGCTTTTTAGAAAGATCATAACATAATAAATAAATAGGGAAATCATGAATCACCTGAATTTAAGAAATTAATCTTGGCATATGGCTTCATTCCCAGAAAATTGATTAAAGCGGGAGAATTAAGGGCAGAGACAGCACGACGCCCTTTCCGAGTTTTCCGCTGCGCACTCTTTACGCTTCGCCACGAACGGGGTATACACCTGTATTTGACGCGCGTAATTGCACCGTACTGGCACCTTTATATATATATATATATATATATATATATTGTCACGAGTCAACGCGAACAAGAGACAACACGTTCAACAAGACGGCGGAACAGCTTGTTAAGAATGACCAGAACGAAGACATCTTCTTCCTCTTCGAATTACCCTGTCCTACTACTCGGAGTCAGTTAAAGTACATATTGTCATCGTCGTTTAAGCGTCTACACAGAGTACGCGTCAATATATATATATATATATATATATATATATATATATAGGTCGCAGCGCATTAGCATTTGGAACAACACCTGGACATATCGTTGTACGAACGCTTCCGTAGCTGTTCAAAAATAGTGTTCCTATGCAGCTAGAGTGAATTTTTTTGCAGCAGTCACTGTCCTGTGGCTCGACCCTAAAAAAAAAAAAAAACATGTAATAAACATAATGCCTGTATTCACCTTTTTCAGAGTTCATTCCCTGTGTTTTTCTCGTTCGCTATTTCTTTTTTCACTAGCTCACATTTTTAACTCTACCACATTTTCTATTCTGTACATCGTGTCTTGCGTATTACTTCTTAAGTGCGCCAGCATGAAGGCTCGGTAGCTGTTCCTGGGCACCATAACAAACATTTGATTGATTGATTGATTGATTGATTGATTGTTCTGGAAAATCGAAATATTAGTATAGCCAGCCGTTGCAACCATACCATGACCAACTCTTATTTATTTTATTCTGACCATAAAATTAAAAAAAATCGCTCGCGTTCTGCTGTGCGTAAGCGTGAGGATGCAGTGCACGTGTAGTGTTGATATACTCGCAACGCGCTTCCTTCCTCTGGTGACTTTCGTCATGTGAGCTTGTGCTGCCTTAGCTAGGTGACCGGGTTTTTCAACTGCGGCTGCAGCTATTCGTGCAACCCAATAATGTTTACAAGGCTACATCCTGGCGCTAGAAATTTCGGAAATGATGTGATTTGTCTGATACACTTCTCATTTCCTATAATGCGGCCACAGTACTATGCTATAATTTAAAATGTTGTTTTTTCAATGTCAGTATGCGCATGCTTACTTGTACCACGAAGCAGAAAGGAGCGCGGCTGCACGCTCATCTGTCTCGTTAAAGGGACACTAAAGCAAAACACTAAATCAGTTTAGACGGAATTTTGAAATTATAGGTTGATTATTAGAAGGGAAAATGAAGGGCAACGTGTCAGTCTTTGAATTTCGCGCCGGAACGATTTCAATGTATACGTTCGTATTTGGGTCGTGTTGGCTCAGTAAAAGTTCCCGAAACTTGTCATGTTCAATCTTTGGCTCCTTTAGAGCACAATGTATTCAATCTTTAACCGCTAAAGAATTAACTAGGCCCTAGAAGACGCCATAAAAATCCATGACATCACGGTGAGCTGGTGCGGGAACTTCAAGGAGGCGTCGCCACCCATCTTTTGTTATCGCGCTTTTTCTGACTCACCAACCGGCGTCTCGTGGTAAGAGTGGTGTTCTTGATATTGTAGAACGTTAACTTACTGATACAGGAAAAAAATCATGTTTCTCTTTAGTGTCACTTTAAAGTCTTGAACCTGGGCAGACGAGACATATTGTACGTAGGTAAAGGCGTCATGCAGCCAACGGCGTCTATGCGTGAAGGTCTTTGGCGCACGTTGGAGCCATCATCCGCGTATAAGGCTGCATGCCTGCATGAGGAGGATGGCTGCATGCCTTCCTCCTCTTACCAATCCTCGCGCGGTCCCTGCCTCACTTTGGGACACAATGCGTTCTCACGGTGCGTTAGGCGATGGATGTGATCGGAGACCCGCGAACTGCTTGTTGTGATAAAACCGACCCTCGGAAGTGAGGCAAATACAAACAGCAAAAAGGTGTGCGCGGGAACGCGTCCTGCGCAGGCAATGCGCCCCAAGGTGTCGGCTGTCAGGTCGGCGCGAGCTTTGGGAACGACCAGACAACAAGGCTCAGACGTTCTGCGCATCGCGAAGCAACCGGGTGTGCCTCCCCAAGATGCCCACCACCAATGGGAACGCTGCAGCGATGAGCACCCATGGTATGGTCGTATGGTTTCCATTTGCCACTACACCATATTTGTTCTTTGAAGGCACAACTGTTATAGGGAGCGCCGTGCTTCGTGCGACCTTTAGGGCAAAGTCAAGGTGAGAGGGGGCGGAAGGGTGCGTATATAGGGAAGTACGCACCCTTCCGCAGGCAAAGTCAAAAGTTCATAAGTTCCGTTCCCGCTTTCTGTATGTAATGCCGTAGAAGTTGTGCCGAAGTCAACGAGATTCGCACGACAAGTTGCTTTGTTTTAAGCCATATTGATAAACGAACAGTACAGCGAAGGAACTTCCGGCTCAGAGCTGCAAGTCAAACGTGATGCGACATCACATGCGCTCAGATAATGGGGAACGCCACACTGCATGGAATGGTCCTCAGTACTTTTGCATCTGTGAAATCCTCCATCGAGTGCTCAGTAGGTCCTACGTGGACCTGTTGGTTAAGCTTCGGAGTTTTGCCAAAGTCTTTTGCCACTTTCTGGAGCCAAGATGTTGAATCATTCTCGCTGCAGCCAGCCCTCGATTTGTTTTGGTTGCATGCACGCTTTTAATCTGTTTATCGATTGATGGTGAGAGTATCTTTAATTTTGCCGCTGTTTTTTTACATTATTTTATTATTTTGATTAGGGCTTGCCATAAGGCACAATGTTTGAAATGCGTTGTATTTTTGCTGTAACGCCTATGTTGTGCATGAATTCAAAAAGTATTATATGGTATATGTTGTCATGTACCCACCGATCTGTATAACAAAGCCGCACTTGGAGAAGGTAGCGGGAGCGTTTCGCTTGTAAGGCTGGCAATCCATATTATAAGTGGCGGGCATCTGCTTCTGCCCCTGGATAGGGACATGTTGACATGTTGCATCCAATGGAAAGTGCGGCTAGTTCCGAGTGCAGGTCACAGCTGGTGTAAGGGCTACCCAGGCCCGCGGCTTCGAAATTCGAAAGTACAATGTCCTCCACCCTGGTGAAGTGTCAGAGGAGGGAGCAGACACCTCACTAGGGGGTGGGGGGAGGGGGTGTATTTGCGGGCATGGATAAGGTGAACGATGGAGGCAAAGATGGATCTGTTCATACACAGCGGCTTGCTCATCCTCTGCGTCTCTTTCAGCATTGGTTTTGACTGGCACAGAGCTATGGATCACGAATCAACATAGGCCGCCTACTGCACGAGCATGCACGGCTGCCTCAGTTAAAAAGTCCGGTAGCGAATCTTTAATAAAGCAAACGTGCGTTGAGAAACGGCAACTGCTGTTGGTGCGACGTCCGTGGCCAGTATGCAACAGGGGAGAACTCTTTTTCCGACACGCATTCTGTTCGGCTGCCGGTGCTCATGAATAATCAATTAACAAATCCCCCCTGCGCGTACGTGGACCGCTTTTGTTCGCTAAAAATCTTCCCGCGCACGACGACCAACCGTCGCCGCGAAGAATAGTTAAACATTCACGTCTGTAGTCACATCGGCGGTAAACGCCGAGAGCGCTTGAAACGGAAAGAAGAGCGTAACTTTGAGGGATGGGGGAGGGGAGTTGGAGAAACTGAAGCAGTTCAGCAGTTTTAGAGAACTTGCATATGTGACATATGGAGTTCGATTTGAACTGCTACCATGTGGAAAACGTAATTATATGCTGTTTCGATGCTTCCTTTTCTTTCCAAAAACCACTCGAAGAATTGCTTGCATGCGCGATGTCGTCTGGTCTCTGATAAAATTCCAAAAACAAGGTTAAGTTTTCGGGAATTGCGTAGGTGTTGGTATATGCGCTTCCGGTAGCAGTGAACTGGACATAAGCGTGGTCTTAAGTGAAACTAAATACCGAACCCATGCAGCTGGTCCTTCGTAATAAGTCGCGTACCTGCATGCAGGTTGTAGTATGCCCACTATTTTAAACACTAAATACCTCTTCGCCCAATTGTGCACCGTTTAACTGTGAGATACATCGCGAATCAAGTCAAAGTCATTAATATCCAACACAATTCATGCGTTCTCCATTAACTTATTTCATGCATTAACTACACAGCTGTCGCCAGACGTTTCCCCTTACTACATGAACATATTCATTCAGAAAAGCAAATCGGTCCATTTACGCGACGAAAGTAATCCCATACCTGTACAGCTTCACTCAGTTACGAAAAACTTTGGAAAAACAAGAACACTTTGCCAAACAGTTAAGCACATACTTCAGACCAAAAGTGCCGACAGCTCCTGCAAACTCCTGCAAACGAGCCGAAGTGTGGCGCGACTGCTTCGCTAATCGGGAGTCCGCGAGAGGCAGCGCGTGGGTGAGCGTGGGCGCGATTCACAGACAGACCGCCACAGACAGACCTTCGCTGATCCAGCGCTTTGTTTCCATATATGGTATCGGTGGCATCATCGGTGAACAGACGACGCGCGGCACTCTGGCGCAGTCTCGTAGCCATCGTCGGCGCACAGCCCGTCGTGCGCGGCACTACGCTTTTCTTCTCACGCTTTCGCCATACCCTCCACCTCCGCTTTCCTCCTCGCGCTCACTTCGCTTTCGCCGTCTTTCATTCCCCGCTACTCGCCTCGTTCGCTCTTTCATCCTTCGCTACATGTGCTCGTTCGCTCGGTTACGAGGGACGCCGACGCAAGCGCCGACGCTCGCTGCAGGAACGGGTGCCTAAAGGCGCGTTTATAGTAAGCTGTTTCCGGCGCGCGGGCAAGCGTCGCTTGCGGCCAGTCACGCTACGCCGCTTGCGCTGCGCCAGCCGAAATTCCAGCGCGTGGCGTCGGCTACCCTCTTCGGAGCATGCGCAGAACGATCCCTAACCCGCGCGCCGCTTTCAACGGCTCTCTCGGAGAAGCGGGGTGGGCGCCTTATTTCTTCACGCAATGCATTGTGGGTCGGCGCCGTAGGCGCCACCAACGCGCGGATGGAGCAAGAGCCATCTCGACGTCGGGCACGTGAGAACACGTTGGCCGCGTCCGGTTACGTTGGCTGCGCCAGTGGGTCGAACTATAGACGTTGTTCTCGCCAACGTGACGTAGCGTGCGGGCGCGTTAAGTTAGCGCGCTCCGAACTCCAAAGGAGCACGCTCGAGTGCGCTCGTCCGCGACGCCTTCGGAGCTTAACTTAACGGCAATTTTCGCCGACTGCTTTCGGGTAAAGTCCCTATATAAGAAAAGTACCGCCATCTACTCTTTCCTCCGCCGCCTCCTCTCCTAAAACACTTTCTTTTTTCTTTACTTTTTGCTTGCGAAAGCCAAGTCGACGGTGGCGCACCTAGAAAGTCCACGTTGAAGCTTTCAGGCCGGGCGCGCGCCGCCGCCGCCGCCGGCGACTGCGGCTGCGCAGAGGACTTTCAACATGGCTCTGAGGCGGAAAAAAAGAAAATATAAAGAAGTGAAAAGCGCGCGCTATCATCGTCCAATCGGAGACACAGGAGAGAGAGAAGCGGCGTTTATCAAAGGATTGCGGTACTTTTCTTATATAGGGATTTTACTTTCGGGTAAAACCCCTATATATAAAAAGTAGCGTCATGCTTTGAAGAATGCCGCCGCCTCTTCGCACACCCTGTCCGAGGCCGAGGGCGCGTCGGTATTGGCCTAATGGCATCACGTGGACCGTCGAGCCCCCGGGCGCTGGCTGCGTTTGTTTACGATCACGCTCCATCGCCATTTTCGCCCGAGAAGCGTCTACCGACTGGCGAGGAGCACGGCGATAGCGGCGAACACAGTCGGCGATCGTCGAATCTGATCAGCGGCGAAAGATAAACAAGTGCACGTGTTTCAAGCGGTGTAGGCGGCGCAACGGTCGAAAAGGGAGCGCGAAAGAGGAGAAACGAGGAGGAGGGAAGGCGGAGGAGGAGAGTGTCGCTACTTTTTATATAGAGGGGTTTTACTTTCGGGCGCACGAACGCGCCGTCTGGCGTATGTTATGTTGCTTCCGCAACCGCTATCGCATTGAGCGCGCTTTTTGAAGATGGCGCCGCCGATAAACACCGTCCTGCAGTTTTTGATAGACGATGAAGAGCTAGAAGAACTTGACACGCGGCGACGGACGCAGCAGCAGCGGCTTATGCATGCGATGCAAGCTGTTCGTGCTGTTCTCAGAGGTACCCTATCAGAGGATTTATTTCTGCTCCGCGGTATGCTGACTGATGACTCATTGCCGATCGCAAGAGGACAGAAAGCCTTATGATCCGAGGCATTCAGGATTATGCGATCAACCTTGCGCCCAGATACACGGACACACAATTCAAAGAGCAGTGCCCCAACATCTTCCATGATACCATGAGGACCTGAAGAAGTCATACACATGAACGTAGCGACTGAGAAGGCGCCAAACTGTGACTGTTTGGTTACGTACCTGAGCGTCTGGCAAGTAATGATCAGGCCGTCATTTTCGGTTCGTGATAAGCTCAAAACGCGCCAACACGCGAAGTTCCCGATCATGCCTTAGAGCAGACGCCCGGCTGCGCAGCGGTGGCAAGAACTAGTGGGCAAGGAGCATGGACTTGCATAAGTGGAAAGAGTCGGAAATACGTCATTTTTCCGGAAGTCGTAGCAGGCGCGCGCTCTCGCGCACCGTCTCCAGGATGGAGCGCGTAGAGCGCGCTCCGTAATCACGCACCGGAAGTCGCTTTTTAGCCGTTAAGTTTAAAAGAGCGCGCTCGAGCTAGGGTGGCTAGAATTCTAGCCACCCTATTCGAGCGCATTAACTTAACGCGGTCTCTCTCTGTGTGTGTGTGTGTGTGCGTGTGCGTGTGCGTGTGCGTGCGTGCGTGCGTGCGTGCGTGTGCGTGCGTGCGTGCTTGCGTGCGTGCGTGCGTGCGTGCGTGCGCGCGCGCGTGCGTGCGTGCGTGCGTGCGTGCGTGCGTGCGTGCGCGCGCTCACGACGCGTTGGACTATATAAGCGCCTTAAGAGCTGTGCTCTAAAAATCTGTTTATCTAACCCGGACGTTCCATCCGTAAAAGTGAAAACCAAACCTACGCCACTTTCGCGACGCCATGTATGAATGCATACTCATGACATCAACTACTCATGAAATATCTGCGAATATCGACAGGCCATGTAGTAGTGTGTAGATACAGCTTAACATGTCGATGTAATTAAAATGCTACAACGTCAAGCAATGCCAGCCAAGAACAGTGATGAGGTGCAGCACAGGTATACACTGTAAAAGATAACCGAAAAAAATATTGAAAACAAAAAGTTCTACTCCTACTCAGCAAAAGAAAAAAAATTATTTGAATGGGAACTACCGAGAGTACTTTATTTAGAAAAAGGCTTTTTGTCTCCTGTTTCAATTGAAAGGCAGAGTATTTCTTGATTTTAACAGAATTCGTCATATATTTCGTCATGAAGACTGCTAGTGAAACTACTTTTGTTTGTTTCTTTACTATCCTCAGTTACCAGTTGTATTGAGCGTCACCACTCACGTAAGTGTAGGCAAGTAGACCTCATATGCGCAAGCCAAATAGTCTTAATTTATGAAAAAGAACAAAAATAAAAAACATACAGCTGCTCACTGGGCCCGTCAATGCCTCTGAGAGCACGGCTACATACCAGGAGGTTGTTTTTACGCGGACCACTTTTTTGTTTAATTGTCATATCTGGGCCACTGCCGATTTTGCAGATAGTCTAGGTGGCCAGGCGGAGATTAGCAGCCGGAACATTTTCTGGCATTTTTTTCCGGCTGCTTCATGCAGGTTGCTGTTCCCCGCTTGGCCATCGATGGTGTGGGACACCACGGCGGGAGGAAAGGAAGTGCTCCTGTGTCTTGCCTTCGCCGCAACGTTCTCGGTGTGCGCCTCCTTTCTCATCGCAATCGCTCTCTCTCTCTCTCGCTACTCCTGAGAAAGGAAGTGCTGGGTCTGTCTCACGGTTGGGGACGGATGTGCCGCACAAGAGCAGAGCAAGACAATGACGGGTATGTCACTGAGTGTAGGGTCGCCGCCAGCCTTCCGGTGTATACGATGACACACATCAATGGGAGCACCAGTCTTCTCACGGTTGGCCACAAAAGTGGTGCAGGGCAAGGATGTTTTCGCCGCTGGTGGGTAGACACGCCCATCTGGTAGCGTTGCCAAGTCGAGCCTGCTGTGCTATACGCCGATCATAGGACCCCTTAGGTTTTTAAGTATGCGGGACATCGCCCCAGAGCATGGTTTCGGAGTTGGGTAAGATAATGTTCCGCATAAGTTACCGTATGTGGCACATTGTTCTGGATAACAGTCGTTTTTTTTTTTTCAATAGAACACAATTCCACACATTTATTGTTATACCCGTATCTAAAAAGAAATACATAGAGCACTACTCCATATATTTCCCGATTTATGTAGAATGCCGTTCCATTTAGTTAAGCAGAAAACATTCGCCAAAATTTTCTCAAGTTTTCTGAAATGTCAAACGCCAGTGATACCACTGTCAATGCGCTAGATGTATCAAATTGTCATATCTAAGGTTGGCTGCAGCGAGAGCAATTCAACATCTTGAAATCCTCGAAGGTTCCGGAAAGTGGCATGAGTGTTTGAAAAAATTCCAAGTATAACAGACTGCACGTAGGCCACGGAGAGTGGTGTCGTGCGTGCGCGTGTTTCGGAAGAGGTAGATGTTGGCTCAGGCGGATCTAGCTTTACGAGACCTGCCAGCAAGTTCTACCCCCAAGAGCCGTCTTTCAGCGAGAGTTTAGGAAAGCTACACTCAATCGGCAAGATATTCAGTCCGTGATCGCGTCAACTTTCAACAGCAACGCGATACAGGCGAACAAGACAACGCGCGCAATGAGAAAGCCGACGCAAGCCGACGGCCTGCGAGCCATCCAGCTAACCTTTTCTTTTACGTTATATGTTTTTTGGAGCCCGAAGAATAGCTGGGGAGTCTTATCTACAAGAACTTGTTTATTGAGTTACGTAGGTGCCACTGCTGGGCCGATATTAGCATATAAGCCGTCAAAGCGGGTGGTCCTCGGGGGGCTTAAACTGTCTCTCGAGCTTGTGTTTTGGCAACTTTACGTATAGGTGGCACTGGCTGTTAGCTAAGATATGTAGCATATTTGATACCCTACCGGCCCGCCCACCCTTTCAACACAACGCCCTTAAATGAATCTGCTAAGCCTTACCACTTACAGGCGAAGTTAACGTCACTTAAAAACTTTAGTAAGAAGACGGACACTTCCCTCTTGAATGTTTAGTGTCCTCTCGTGAACACCATGTCGTCAGACCATGAATGTCTCGGTTGTGCTTAGTCTTCTCACGACGCAAGACTAGTGAAGTGGGGGCTACAAATATAGAACATGTCCATGGACATGTTTATAGAGATAATGAGGGTCTAGCTAAGTTTTGTTGGCCTAAGCTCTAAGGCATCGTGAGCTGCGAGGGAAGCCACTGAAGTGTTGCCGGGAAACCAATGCATTGGGGTGTTTAGGAGGCTACAGAGAATATTACACTCTCGGTGACATAGCTGGAGTTGCCTAGAACTTCTAAAATGGAAGTGGATGGTGTCCGCGTAATTATCTACGGCAATACAATGAAAAGAAGCTTCCCCGTGGTTAATAAATCTCTAAGACACGATGCTCGAGAGGCTCTGCGAAAAAGACTACCACCGGAAGACCAGTTTCGTCAACAAGTTTCCTCGTCTTGGTGGCGTCACAATTACTCTGGAATTACAGGTACCTGTGATGGCGACAGTAGCTGATAGCCCTCCGTGTGCCACGACATGTGAGATAGCGACCACAGCTCCGGCTTTCCAGCATAACTACAATGATGCATGCACACCTTGAAACCACATAAGTGGTCATCATGCAGAATGAAATGTGGATTAAAACGGGTGGGCTCATTTTAAACAAGCAGGGATTTCAAGGTCACACGTAATTACTGCTGTAATGCGTTAAATACCAATATTTGTTTCTGTCATCTCTCTATCGCTCTCTCTCTCTCTCTCTCTCTCTCTATATATATATATATATATATATATATATATATAATCATATCATAAGAAGCCAACAAACAGTGACACCAAGGACAACATGGGGGGAATTACTCTAACTTAATAATTGAATTAGAGAAATGATAAATGAAAATGGATGAAAAAACAACTGGCCGCAGGTGGGCAACGAACCCACGTCTTCGCATTACGCGTGCGATGCTCTTGCCAACTGAGCTACCACGGCGCAGTTTTTCCATCCACTTCCTGGGGTATTTATGCTTTACTACTAAAACTAACGCTGGGAGTGTTAGAGTGCCACCACTCAAACCTAGGCGGCGGATGTGGAACATCCTTTCTGCCGCAGGCGTCACGAGTACGTGAACTTTTTGGGTGAAGACAACTGGTCAATAAACCCACATATGGTACCTGAAGGCATCAATGTTGCCGGATTCGAGACCCTCGTTATCGTCATTTTTTCATCCATTTTCATTTGCATTAATTTATAATTTCTTCAATTCACTTAGTCATCATCATCATCGTCATCAGCCTATATTACTGTCCACTGCAGTACGAAGGCCTCTCCCTGTGATCTCCAGGGTGTAGTAAGTACAAGTAATTTCCCCTATGTTGTCCTTGGTGTCGTTGATGGTTGGTTTTTTATGATATGATATCTTATGCTATGATATATATATATATATATATATATATATATATATATATATATATGCAATTCTTCCTTTGCTGCACGCATAATAGTACGGGGTGCGTGTGTTGTTTCAATCTTAGCACAATATATGAAATTCGTCTATTGCTGATTGCACAATTCAAGTCCTTAATTTTAGCTCGACTACTTGATGAAAGTGACATTATTTGCACCAGAAATCAAAACTTCGTAATCACTAATGAACACATATTCCCTAATTATATTTTATCAATAACTCTACATGTTTTAATGTAGCAATGGGCGGTGGTGAGTACGAAAAGCAAATATCCAGTAACAAGCAATTCAGAAGGTGGCACCTGTTTCGAGATATGCGCGTTCCCAAATTATGCGGCAAAGTGCATTTTTGTTCCAGTTAAATTTGTCTTGCACCGTTAAGAAGACGTGCTGTCAAATAAGTGGAGCAACACCGTATTCTTGCACGCGTTTGACATTTGAGAAAACTTGAGAAAATTTTGCGAATGTTTTCTGCTTAACTAAATGGAACGGCATTCTACATAAATCGAGAAATATGGAGTAGTGCTCTATGTATTTCTTTTTACATACGGGTATAACAATAAATGTGTGGAATTGTGTTCTATTGAAAAAAAAAAAAACGACTGTTACCCAGAACAATGTGCCACATACGGTAACTTATGCGGAACATTATCTTACCCAACTCCGAAACCATGCTCTGGGGCGATGTCCCGCATACTTAAAAACCTAAGGGGTCCTATGATCGGCGTATAGCACAGCAGGCTCGACTTGGCAACGCTACCAGATGGGCGTGTCTACCCACCAGCGGCGAAAACATCCTTGCCCTGCACCACTTTTGTGGCCAACCGTGAGAAGACTGGTGCTCCCATTGGTGTGTGTCATCGTATACACCGGAAGGCTGGCGGCGACCCTACACTCAGTGACATACCCGTCATTGTCTTGCTCTGCTCTTGTGCGGCACATCCGTCCCCAACCGTGAGACAGACCCAGCACTTCCTTTCTCAGGAGTAGCGAGAGAGAGAGAGAGCGATTGCGATGAGAAAGGAGGCGCACACCGAGAACGTTGCGGCGAAGGCAAGACACAGGAGCACTTCCTTTCCTCCCGCCGTGGTGTCCCACACCATCGATGGCCAAGCGGGGAACAGCAACCTGCATGAAGCAGCCGGGAAAAAATGCCAGAAAATGTTCCGGCTGCTAATCTCCGCCTGGCCACCTAGACTATCTGCAAAATCGGCAGTGGCCCAGATATGACAATTAAACAAAAAAGTGGTCCGCGTAAAACAACCTCCTGGTATGTAGCCGTGCTCTCAGAGGCATTGACTGGTCCAGTGAGCAGCTGTATGTTTTTTTTATTTCTGTTCTTTTTCATAAATTAAGACTATTTGGCTTGCGCATATGAGGTCTACTTGCCTACACTTACGTGAGTGGTGACGCTCAATACAACTGGTAACTGAGGATAGTAAAGAAACAAACAAAAGTAGTTTCACTAGCAGTCTTCATGACGAAATATATGACGAATTCTGTTAAAATCAAGAAAGACTCTGTCTTTCAATTGAAACAGGAGACAAAAAGCCTCTTTCTAAATAAAGTACTCTCGGTAGTTCCCATTCAAATATTTTTTTTCTTTTGCTGAGTAGGAGTAGAATTTTTTGTTTTCGATATTTTTTCGGTTGTCTTTTAGAGTGTATACCTGTGTTGTAAAATATATCAAGCAGTAAAATATGGACGCAGCATTAAATCAGTGACAAGAAAACTAGCCATAGGACAAGGCAAAATGTATGCACTGAAAGATAAGCAGGGTAGTATCATCAGTAATTTCGATGACATAGTAAAAGCAGCGGAAGAATTCTATACTGTTCCCAGAGCAGCCAAGCTACTTTCATTCGAAGTAGTGATGAACAGGATACAGAGGCCCCTTTTATAACTAGCGATGAAGTTAGAAGAGCCTTGAAAGACATGACCAGGGGAAAAGTTGTTGGAGAAGATGGAATAACAGTCCATTTAATCAAGGATGGAGGAGATATCATACTTGAAAAGCTTGCGGCCCTTTATACGTAGTGCCTCAAGACTTCAAGTGTACCAGAAAGCTGGAAGAACGCCAACATTATGCTCATCCATAAGAAGTGAGACGTTAAAGAATTGAATAATTATAGACCCATTAGCTTGCTTTCAGTATTGTATAAAATATTCACCAAGGTAATTTCAAAGAGAATCAGGGCAACACTTCACTTCAGCCAACCAAGAGAACAGGCTGGCTTCAGGAAGGGATATTCTACGATGGATCATATCGACGTCATCGACGAGGCAATAGAGAAATCTGCGTAGGACAATCAACCTCTCTATATGGCTTTCACAGATTATGAAAAAGCATTTGATTCAGTAGAGATACCAGCAGTCATAGAGGCATTACGCAACCAAGGAGTACAGGATGCACACGTGAATATATTGGCAAATATCTACAAGGATTTCACAGCAAGCTTGGTTCTCCACAAGAAAAGTAGAAAGTTACCTATCAAGAAAGGGGTCAGGCAAGGAGACGCAATCTCGCCAATGCTATTCACTGCATGCTTAGAAGAAGTATTCAAGCTCTTAGACTGGGAAGGCTTAGGAGTGAGAATCAACGGCGCATATCTGAGAAACCTTCGGTTTGCAGATGACATTGTGCTATTCAGCAACAATGGGGACGAATTACGGCAAATGATTGAGGACCTTAACCGAGAAAGTGTAAGTGTGGGGTTGAAGATTAATATGCAGAAGACAAAGATAATGTTCAATAGCCTGGCAAGGGAACAAGAACTCAGGATCGCCAGTCAGCCTCTAGAGTCTGTAAAGGAGTACGTTTACCGTATCCAGGTCAATTACTCACAGGGGACCCTGATCATGATACAGAAATTTACAGAAGAATAAAATTGGATTGGAGTGCATACGGCAGGCATTGCCAAATCCTGACTGGGAGATTATCACTGTCGTTGCCAAGAACAGTGTACAATCATTGCATTCTACCGGGGCTAACATATGGGGCAGAAACTTGGAGGTTAACAAAGAAGCTCGAGAACAAGTCAAGGACCGTGCAAAGAGCGATGGAACGAAAAATGGTAGGCCTAACGTTAAGAGACAGGAAGAGAGCGGTGTGGCCGATCAGAGAACAAACGGAGATAGCCGATATTCTAGTTGACATTAAGCGGAAAAAGTGGAGTTGGGCAAGCCATGTAATGCGTAGGATGGATAACCGGTGGAGCATTAGAGTTACAGGATGCATACCAAGAGAAGGGAAGCGCAGTCTAGGACGGCAGAAAACTAAGTGGGGTGATGAAGTTAGGAAATTCGCAGGCGCAAGTTGGAATCAGCTAGCGCAAGACAGGGCTAATTGGAAATCGCAGGGAGAGGCCTTCGTCCTGCAGTGGACATAAATATATTCCGATGATGATGATGATGATGATGATGATGATGATGATGATGATGTTTGATAGGTACACACGGTGGCCTCAAGCTGCTCCAATGCCTGACATAACGGCGGAGACAGTTGCTCATACCTTTCTTTCTACCCGGATTAGCCGTTTCGGTGTGCCATCAACGGTGACCATTGATCGAGGCAGACAGTTTGAGCCGACACTTTTCATATCTTTAACATCCCTTCTGGGTTGTGCGCGCTTTCGCACAACTGCTTACCATCCTGCATCCAACGGCATCGTAGAGAGACTACATCGTCACTTGGAAGCAGCACTCGCCGCTGAGCTCAGCCTCAGTCTCATATATATATATATATATATATATATATATATATATATATATATATATATATATATATAGGCTGATGATGATGATCTGTGCTGCACCTCACCACTGTGCTTTGCTGGCATTGCTTGACGTTGTAGCATTTGAATTACCTCGACATGTTAAGCTGTATGTGCATATACTCCTTGTACACACTGCTACATGGCCTGTCGATATTGGCAGATATTTCATGAGTAGTTGATGTCATGAGTATGTATTCATACATGGCATCACGAAAGTGGCATAGATGGTCTTTTGGATAGAGCATTAGGCTGGTGTTCGAAACCAACCACCGCACCATCGTGTGTCAGTCGGCGTGGGACACTGGGTGCGTGCAGCTCATCAGTTTCACGACAACTTGACTTACCTGGTATGTGCGACTGCTTATCTACCGCTCTTCAGTGAATCTTTTTGACGCCAATTAGGTAACTAGGTATTTAATGCTGGGTATACGCGCCGTTCTTCAATGAGTCTCTTTGATGCCAACTTGGGTCACTATGTACCAGTTAGTATGTGCCGCTCTTCAATGGCAAAGAAATAATCTAAACCACGCCATAGATATTCAGACAAACTTCTCTAGATTTAAACAAGCGCCACGCGCGGATTACGCGGCGGCGCCGCCGAGAGACCCAGAGCGTCCAGAGGTAAGCGCGAGACGGAGGAGCCCTACAATACACGCCTCATACATGACGCGCCACTGTGGTGGCCCTACGGTGTGTGTCCGCTACTTTTCTCCGTTGCTAATAGCATTAACTTCGACGTTCGTCGTGAGATGGGATCTGCTGCATGTTTTACGGCGTATGCCCCGAGTTATCGTTTTAAATTACCTTCTATACGAAAGCCTTAGTCATGATTAAAATGCTAAAAGCCATTCTCTTAACAATTTCACAAACAAGTTCTTACTAACCTCAAGGCTAATTCCCCGACGCATTTCCCCGAAAACCTTGGCTGACTGATCGAAACAGCGTGAAGCTGTAGCGTCTCCTGACGGCAGCCTGGGCGCTAACGGGGCCTTCTATGGGGTTGTTGCTCTTTCGAGTTGCCCAACAAAAGCCTAATGGAGCGGCCGGTTGCGACACCGGGTGCTGTCTGGATGAGCTGCGTGTTCTTGTTTTGCCAAGATCCAACATGGGGGGTCTATCTCTGCATCCTTCAGCCCTTTATAACATTGTCGGCGGTAACCGCTAGATGTTTTAGCCAGCACACTACACGAAGCGCCACTTTTAGCTCGTCAAAAGGAGAGGAGACGGGAGGAGTGCTTGCTTCGCGCAGTGATTTTGTATTCTGAAGCAAAACGCGCGAGGTGAATGTTTTTGTCTGCCGCCCAAGACAGCCCACGCGGTGTCAGCGTCAGCACGCTCGTTATCCCTCCTCTTTTTGTTTTGGCTTGGACAGGCCTCTCTGTTACGAAAGCTTTCTTCAGCTTTCGATTCAAACATGCTGATGGAACTGAAAACGAGTTTATTTTTGTTAGTGCAGCTAGTGGATCCAACAGTCACCTTTAAATTTTTTTAAACTTATTTTTTTGTAGTGATTCCTATTCCAAGCCTAGGACAAGACATATAACACAGTGGAAAGAGTACGATACACGGGTGTATACAGTTCAAAGTCGAGCACTAACTGGCTGACAAGGAACTCTTTGCATTGTTTTACTCCTATGCCAAGGGGTCGAATTTGTGTTAGTCTCGGTGCCCATCACTGTACTCATTCCTAGCTAATATATGTACGAAGCAATGTCTCGATTGACGTATCGTTCCGCTTTTCATTTTTGTTGAACACAATGGAGCAGCTTAAGCGAGTAAGCAGTAGGTGAAACTCCAAGACCAGTGCAATTGCGAAAGTCAAGCGTGCTGCATTTACACTAATGCCGTTGAGCATTTTAAGCGTTCTAGCATAGCGCATAGAGATATACCAAACGCGGAAGATGTAAGCAGCATCGCTGGGGAGAAATATTGCACCGCTAATTTTAATCATAATGCGTTAAAAACGTTCTTGCAAATTCACAGCTATTCGCGCTTTTAATGTGATGGCGTTAACCGAGAAAAACACTCGCTTCCTCTGATAAATGACAGAAGAACCTCACAACGCGTACATGTCAATTTACAATGTGTTATTAGAGCATGCTCCCTCTAAAGATGGTAATTAAAACGATTTGGTGAACTTTTGTTATTCATTGCACTTTTATAGTATTGGTATTATAGCGCATATCATGATGGCCGCCGCTGATATGAAGCTGGTTCAGTAAAAAAATTCTCACGTTGTGTCGTATCGCTTCTTTTTAATAATCTTAGGCAGTAATCACCATAAAACGTGGTATAGATTGCGACAGGAAAACGAGGCCGCATTCGCAATGGCTGAAGCACATTCGACACATTTGGGGCCTTGCTTAATTGTCATCATGCCCAGAGCAGCATGAAGGCCACTCCCAGCGATGTCCAATTGTACCCTGTCTTGCGCCAGTCGGGTCCACCCTATGCTCGCAAAATCATCACGCTATCTAGACCTCTGCAGCATCGACTGCATTCCGCTTCCCTCGGGACCCATCGTGTTACTTTATCACTGGAGTCGGAGTATTTGTTCTAGCAACTTTGAGGGTACATTTCGTGTTTAGCCCTGCTTTGGTGTCACTGAAATTTCACAGCAAGAGAGCGCTTTTTGGTCCTTATCGTTCAATACAGCACTCGGCATCGAGTAGCGAGCTGCATGCTGCAGAGACGTGGAGTACTATATCGCTGCCCCTCGGCTGCCAAATGTCCCGACTAATTGTTTTATCGAACGACACAGACCCTTTACAAAGAAAAATAATCGCGTCGCGAGACATGAGGAAAAAGAAAACAGCGGTTTTCAATCATATTACCACCCGGTTGGTGGCCTGTCCCCCCAATGGGTTTGTGTCATTAAGACCGTGTATCATTGCGCGCAAACAACATGGACAAAAGAGGGAACACGTATAACACGCACGAAGCGCATGTGTATAACACACACGAAGCGTGTGTGTTATACGTGTTCCCTCTTTTGTCCATGTTGTTTGCGCGCAATGATACACGGTCTTAATGGAAAACCAACAAGCCCAAGTGGAAACCCTATTGTGTCATTAATGGAGGCTTCATCATCACCACCACCATCATCATCATCATCATCATCATCAGCAGCAGCAGCAGCAGCGGTAAACGCTAAAACTAAGGCTAATACGTCAAAACCAATCAGCTGCTTTATACATTATACATGATTGGTTGGGTGTCTAATTGATGGTTCCTTAGAGAAATTTGACAGAAAGCTGACGAAGGGAACACACACCGAGAGAGAAACGAGATGGGAAAGGCAGGGAGGTTAACCGGAAGGTAGATATCCAGTTTGCTACCCTGCACTGGGGAAGGGGAGACAGAAAGATAAAGAAAAATTCAGGCAAGTAGAAAGAGAGGGAGATGAAAAAAAAGAAAAAAAGAAGGAAAGAAAACACAAACACACACACAAAGGAACTCAGGAGCATCACAGTCGTTCAAACAGGTCGCTTGACCGGAGGAGCTTCAGCAGCGCCTTCGTCGCCTTCTGGTGTGAAGACCGCATCAGCCGGCACTCTAGGATCGTCTGCTGAGAAAGCGGCCGGTCGTCGAGGCGTGCCAATGATGCCACGAGCGACTGTCTGAGAGCTGTATCGGGGACAGTGACAGAGGATGTGTTCGATTGTTTCCTCTCTGCCGCAACTATGACAGGCAGGGCTGGTATTTTGTAGCGATGCCTTTCCGGTGCTAATGCCTTTTCGCACTTATCGCGCTTTGTCAGTGGTCAGAGCAACGGTCCGCTCGCGTTATCAACGGGATCAGCCGGCCATGAGCGGTGGATGATAAGACTAGTATAGAATAAGTCATAAGGCATCGCTACAAAATACCGGCCCAGCGCTGTCAGCCATTCCGATGCGGCAAGCAAATGCATTCGTGAAAGATGCTCCAAGCCACAGTCGGCACAGAGCAGTTGTCTCGATTCGGGATAGTCACGATGGAATGCGTGGTCGGAGGGATGGATCCAGGCGGTGCAGTCGAGGATGTCGGAAACCTGGCGTGTTCCACGAGGATCGTGTGGCATCACGCTCTAGTATACGAAGCTTTGTTGCTGCATCGGTTCTTGATAGCGGGATGGGTTCCTTTATGGCATGTTCGTGAGCTCACCTAGCAGCTTCATCGGCATGTTCATTTCCCATGATGTCGCAGTGGCCTGGGAGCCACTGAAAGGTGATGCCATGTCGTTTTTCCGCTAGTTCGTTATATAGCTGCCTTATTTCCAGCACAAGTTACTCTTGTGGTCCACGACGTAGAGCGGATAGCAGACAATGCAGGGCTTCCTTCGAATAAGTAAATATGCTCCATCTTCGTGGTAGATCTTCATGAATCATGCGAAGTGCGCTGGGAAGTGCAGCAAGCTCCAGAGCAGTCGACGTTGTCCGGTGAGTCGTTTTAAATTAAATGGTTACGGCTTTTTCGGGGAATATCACAGCTCCTGTGGCTCCGTCTACTGCTGTAGAGTCATCAGTGTAAATGTGAAGATGGTCCTTGTATGTCTCGTGCAGCATGAGTAGAGATAGCTGCTTGAGAGCGGGCGACGAAAATACTGCTTCCATTCGAATTCCTGGTACCGAGAGTCGAACCTGTGGGAGAGCCAAGCAACGAGGAAGTGATAGCAGCCTCTCGGCAGGCGTGTAATCTCTAGGGAGGCAGTCACGGTACGCCGATATCTCCTGGCAAAAGGAGGCACTGGGCCGGTCTTTCGGCAGTGCAGCAAGATGGTGGAAAGGGGCGCGTCCAACGTGCCTGATGTGTGCTCTGAGCATTTACAATGCCATATGAGTTGTGATTGGGTAATCGTGAGCTATCGCAATTGTTTCCGCTGTCAATGTGTAGCGCGGTAATCCAAGACAAACCCTGAGTATTTGCGCCTGAGCACTCTCGATTCTGCGGATGTTAATTCTGCAGGTATTGCTCAGTACAGGTAAGCTGCACCTGAGATACCCGAGAAACAGCGCCCTATAGAGTTGCAACATCAGGTGTACTGACTGACACGCCCCACGTTTTCCCTCCAAGAAATTTGAAAACGTGTGAAATGGCCGTGAGGCATTTTTTCAGGTAGGCCACATAGGGACTCCAGCTGAGGTCTCGAACAATGATTACCCCTAAGAATCTGTGCGTCCTGGCGTAACAGAGGTTCTGCCCATTGATAGATATGACGTAGGACGTCATTGGCTTCCGCGTAAACGCGACCAGCGCACATTTCTCAGGTTAAATCAAGAGCATCTACAAGGTGCTTGCCTTGTCATGAAAATATATGGCATGCTAATAAGAAATGTTCTGTATAGTTTCACTTTCATTGTAAAGATAGCACTGAGGGGACGGAGATAAGCAAGACCTGTGTAAATAAAAATTCAGCTAGGGTATTTGGCAACGCCGTGTCTCAAGCGAAATTTGGAAATTTTGTTAGGTACACTGCCTGCTGCACCAAGAGAATCAAAGCTGCAGTAAATAAGGGCTGGTGAAAACAGATGATTCGGCCGTGATATCGGTTGACGAGAAAGGAGTTCGTTCTTTTTGCCAAATTTGCTAAAGTTTTCCTGAGAACCCGTGTTACAGAAGAACGAGTGCAAGTTCGATGCATCTGATCATTCAGACCTCGTCTCAGCCAATCTGAGCGCATCAGCGAATCGAGCTACAAGCTGGAAGGGCTCATTAATACTGGCACCAAGCCATAATTAACAAATGTCTCCTTTCGAAATCTTAATTATGGCAAAGCAAACTTAGACCGTATTTCACACACGCACACACACAAAAAGAACGTTCTTGTGCTAGAACTGTTTGTAAGAGCAAGCACCAGCCTGTCGTACTGTCAGACATATTATCAGCGAATGCAGCCTGCCAATGACAAACAGCCCTTATTAACCAGAAGTTTTGTAAATTAGGCCTCTTATTCGCTTTTAATAAAACGGCGCGCTTAAACCGAAGTTGGTACGCCACAACTGTTACATGCGAGCAAATACCAGCTAGTCGTGATGTTTGACACATTATGAGCAAACGTGGCCAGCCAATAGAAAGTAGCAATTACGAATGAAAAGCTTTCTAAATTTAGCCCCTGGTTCGTTAAAAGCGCTTCGTTTAACTTTAATGACACTTGCTATCATTCCTTGACACGCTGTAGACTAGTGGTTCTTGGCAAGTCTGTTCCCAGATACATACGTGGGCCGGCCTTGATATTACGACCCGGCCAGAAAGTTCCGGTGGCACGTGTGAGCCAGCGCTACAAAAAAGGTGTCGAAGAAAGTCTTTAACTGAGCGCGTCTCGAGCGAAACTTCTCTGAGCGCCCAGAAGTGACAGGCTGAGCGCAGTAAATCGCTATTTCCGCTCACCGTCTTCCTTCTGGAGAGAGCACGTGCGTGCGGGCCACGCTGGGAAGCAAAAGCGCAAATAATCCAACTTCTGCTCCGGAGCACGTCGCGCGAAAATGGACGACCGACCGGCAAGCAGTCGAACAGCGCCGAAGCACCAGCGTTAGCCGTGCGCTGCTCGCCCGGCCACTTGTATATAAACAGTGGCGGTCAGTTTGACTCCGTCTTGCTTGCGAGAAATTTACTAGCGCCGAAGAGGAGAGGCGTTGCTGCCACGTCCTAACTGTTTGTTTTCGGCCATGAAACTGTGGCAAGACCGCACAGATGTGTTCGCTTTGCGCGCTCCG
Source organism: Dermacentor silvarum (assembly GCF_013339745.2). NCBI lineage: Eukaryota > Metazoa > Arthropoda > Arachnida > Ixodida > Ixodidae > Dermacentor > Dermacentor silvarum. The sequence goes on along the minus strand of NC_051154.1, from coordinate 12,360,574 downwards.
CTCCTTCTTTCGCTTGCTTTTTTGGATGAGCAGGCATGTCCCGTCCCACTCGCACTGCGCCCGCTGTTATTTACGGCATTTGTATCGCTCGCGGAATCAACACATTCGTTTAAAGCGCCTAGTCCAGCCAGAAATTCAACGCAATAAATAAAGACACCGGGCTTTCTAAAACACTGTAAAGGCGGCCCTGATGCATGAGTGACGGGGAACTTGGCTCTTAGTGCCTTGGCTCTTAATCGCATACGTGTAATTCTTACGGAAGGTATCAAGCCATGCCCCCGCGATCCTCAGCGCTATTATCTCTTCCTTAAACGCGAGTTTTATCTCGAGTTTGAGAACTATTCCGAGATCTATTGCCGTCTTTCGTAGCTTACGTTGTGCCAGGATGGAAAGAACACGAAAGTGCACGCCTCACTTTTACTTTTATGCAATTGGGGCAGAATTCACAAGCCGTTTCGTTCGTTAGTGCTCTTTCCCATATTGGCCAGCAGGCTTCTCTAAAGATATGTGTCCGGCATGAGGATTGGCTGAAGTTTTCTCTTACGAAGAATTGTAACGTAAGCCGTTTTTTTTCTTCTTCTTCTTCTTCTTGTTAATACTGACCCCGCTCCTTTCGCTGAGCCCTACACTACGGCAATAGCAGCCAAAAGCGTACTCAATTTGTTATAATATGAAAAACTGTGCGCAGTGTTTCATGACAGGTCTTGTTCAAATTATAAAGACCGTCGCTGCCGCTCCTCGATCGGCAGCAAAAGTACGATGAAGTCGCAGTAGGCTAGGTACGCGTGTACATAGAGGAGGATTGAATGTGAAATAGCTTAAACAAACGACAAATGAGATCAAACGAATAAGCTCTATACGTGGGACAAGCAGGACATCGTATTATGCATGGTGATCCTGCATCCAAGCCTCCTAACATATGGTACCAAGAGCATGCTAACTTAGTCTGGTTGGTAGATATTTATGCGAAGGAACAGGGGGGCCGAATTCACAAAGCTTTTTGTTCGTAAGTGCTCGTTGTCATTAGCCGGCCACCGTGGCTAATAATTTGTCCAACATTTCTATTGGCTGGCATCGGTTCTTACGAATAGTTTTAGCGTAAGAACGTAGTTGTGAATTGAGCCCATGATCTTTTGAACGGGACATAACTATGCTCCCGATAAATTATCCCGGATTTGCAGGAAGGTCAACCTAGACAGCAAAATAACAAAAGCCCGTGACAAGAAACCCGCCCGTCTCTACGTGACATGCTCCAAGAGAGTTAATTATAAAATTCCTCTATCATGTGACCGAATCTATATCGGCCTGCAGGCGGGCCGATGTGTTAATGATAGATTACGGGAACATGCAAACTCGCTTAAGCCTTCTTGCCAATTATCAGGCCACGTGCGCGCGTGTAAATGCTTTCCAGACTGACAAATGCATCAACTTGCAAAGATGTCAAGAGCAGAGAACGTGCGATATTTTTGAAGCGTTTTCTATCCACAAGTATGGTGATCATGGTGATATATTCGTAAGTGAACAATCTCTATCTTTGCTTGAGAAAGAGTTGTCGTATCATGATTACGAATTGTAAACGTGTCATGCAAACTGTAAACGTGTCGTGCTATCGTGCTCTTGGTGAGGACTGGATATCTGTAGTCTTTTAATACGCAAATAAACAGTGTTAGTCGGCGCTAGTGTCTGTCATCTCCCTTGTCCCGTTCAATAGCGCTGTTCATTCGGATAAGTATGTGGTACCATTAATGTATAGGAAAAAAAATAACAGCGCAGCGGTCCCTCTACCCGACGTAGTGTTAGTTAATTTAAGCATACGACGGGTAGGATGCAAAAAAAAAAAAAACTTAGTGCAGAAGTTCGCAGTCCTAGAGGTGCCTACAAGGCTGGTATTAAGGCCGGCATTTCATCCGCACGAACAATATTACTCACTCACTCACTCACTCACTCACTCACTCACTCACTCACTCACTCACTCACTCACTCACTCACTCACTCACTCACTCACTCACTCACTCACTCACTCACTCACTCACTCACTCACTCACTCACTCACTCACTCACAAGTACATATTGTGCGACGCATGTGTTTAGCTGAACTCGAGTCTTGCTGACGAACAAGACTTGCCTCACGCTGAAGAACAGCTTGCCTCATGCCGGCAAGGAAAGAGTTCAAGAGATGTGATATACCTACTTACTGACCATTTGCAAACTAGCGGAAATTTGGTTACGAGCTTACGGAAGACCAGCTCCTAATTGTGCACAAACGAGTTTCTCTCGGCGTACATCACGCGCACAGTCCGCTCTTGCCTACAGTGAAGACGAGGTTTTCGTTTCCCTTAATTTCTGACGAGGTCTGGCTCACGCTCCTGTCTCGAAATAAAGCGTGTTTATGACTGCGAAGAAAGTTGTTGAAACAATGGGTCACTCCTCCTTTGCGAGAGCCAGGGATAACGGGAGTACACAAACGGTGGGAAAATTAACCGCGTTGTGACTGAGCTCGTCCGGTGTCGCTCGCGAACACGTCGTACGTCGTGCCGGATTCCGGAACGATCGAGGTCAAGGTGCGCGCCTTCTTTGCCGGGTGGCGGTCCGACGCAAAGCACTTGTTTGGACAAAGTGTGCTCTTGAGCCCCTGCGCGTGTTTCGGCGAGGTAGGCAGTGATAATTGCGCTGCTGTCAGCTGCGATCGCCGCTGCGCGACGCCGTGGCTCGGGACCTAACCTTGACGGCCTCACCTCGTTAGGGAGGCTGAAGCTTGCTGTGGGCGCACGGGCGCTGATTACGCGCGCGTTCTCCCAAAGTACCCTCCGCCCTTTCCCTATAATCTTGTGTGCAGCAGGTCCACTCACTGCGGCAGCAGTATACGCGGGGAGGGGGGGGGGGGGGGCACTTTTTAGTGGGACAGTTCGCATGGGAATAGAGAAAGGGGATTAAAACGCGGGCGACGAAATGGGAAGAAGCAGCGCCAGCAAAGGTGCACGTCGTGGAGAAAGTACACGGAACACGGATGTTGTAGAAGAGTCCAGATTGCCGCGCAGAATATACGGGTTTCCGGGAATTAAACAGTGCGCACAGGTAGTCGCCCGCGCGAATGCAAATCGCACTTTAGACTCTAAATACATGCGCTAGCTGGCTGCGAATGCACTAATGTCCTCAAGTGTTTGCGCACTCTATACTATATCTCAGTAGTTCCTTGCAGCACTATGGAAGGTGCTGGACTCCTTAGCCAAAAGAAAAGCCGAAAGCCCCACAAGATACGCTCATCCGCGCCACGTGGTCTGCTCAGCGTCGGCTCGCCACCCTTTCCATACATGCTCCCCTAGCGGGTTAATGCAACCAATGTTTTGACGCAGTAACCATAAGCTGAGTTTACGTGAATGCCCCAGTGGAGCTTCGCCTCATCTATACTCTTGCTCAGCAGTCGCTGGCAGCCTGCTTAGCGAACGGTAGGAGCGAACGACCCTCCAAATATGTTCATTCGCGCCGCAGCGTCTAGCTGGCGTTTTCTCGCTGCCGTGATCATGTACCGTACTAGAGCGGAGTGGTAAATTAATGATGCAGAGAACAATTAGGCTTTTAGAGCGTTCCGCATCGTCAACGTCCACGTTTCGCATTACCCGCACTAAAGCACGGGCACCATCTGCTAAGTTGAAATCAAACCACCTTTACGGCTCGGCATCGTCTCTGTAGGCCTATAGCAGCGTCAAACCAAACAGGTGATCTCAATAATAATGACAAAACATATCTAATGCTTTGCTCTTAGCTTGAGATAAGGCTAAGCGGTGACTGATCTCACCAGTTATGTCTTACTGTCGGAATGGAGAGCAAGTAGCAAGAGTGAAATTGGATTGGAGCGGGCGGCCCCAGCTGTATGTGCGCGCAATCTTGCTACGTAATCAAGGCTATGGGTCCCCAGTAACCGCCACAATAATTCAAGATATACTACGTGCATCTGCATAGAGGGCCCAACGTATCATATGTACCAATGTAACATATGTACCAAGCACAGCTTAAACTCTCTAATCCCGCCAATAATCGGACAATTATGCCCGGAACTATATTCTGATGCGCAAGGATATTGCCTGTTTCCATCTCGGACCTTCGACAGTGCTGCAAGTTACTTGTGAGATAGAGTGTAGAAACGCTTGCGACCGATGCCTTGGTTGCGTACGGTCAACTATCGGACAGCAGAACTGGGGCCCAAGTTACAAACGCGTAAACATAAAAAAAAACAATGAAAGAGTATCTTCAGAATCAAGAACCGGAGCATGCGAAAAGATATTAGGGTACGGCGGCAGTAAAGCTAATGCGCAGTTATCAGGTCATCCTTAATGTGGGCAAGTTTTGCAGTGAATACGACGAAAGGGCTCCTTTTTGGCGACATTTCTGTCTCCCGCTAAACAGCTCTGTAGGCGTTTTCATCGGGGAGAGCGAGAATATCCTTTCTGTATTGTGCGGCGGGAGTACAAAGGCCCGCCCGGCAGCTTCTGCAATGCTTTTGCGTGGGAGTTCACGCGCAATTATAGCACAGCCTAGATGGCATTACGGCGACGGCCATGGTGTTCTCGTTGAAAAGTTGCATACCTGAATTTGAAGGATGTCGACCTAATCGTGAACCAACAAACATCGTTGCACCAAACCAATAATTACTTTATCGCATTCTCCACGTTACTTATAAATGAAATGTTGTGGCACTATAGCAAAATTGTGTTCAAAGAAGTAAATCCTGACTTCCCCATGTTTGCGCTGAGCACGTGTACGGAACAGCATGTCCATTGGCAGTCACATCGGTGCATGCGAAATAGCGAACGCCATCTACAAGCAAGGAGCTGGGAACCTTTTTCTTTTTTATTTGTGTTTTATGGCGTGTTTTTATTGGAAGTATTTTATGGAACCTCTTTTTATTGCGAATGGCAGTTATGACCTAGAGAATGGTCTGAGGGTGTTCGTCCGTTCGCAAGTCGACTTTTAGAAGGATCCTCATAAAACAGAGAGAAAATGGCGCGCTTCTGTAGTGAATTGGACCAGCGCTTACGGCACACATGGCTTCACGCTGGATGCTCTAACCCCTACTCTAAGCGTTCGCCTTCGATTGCGACCAGCGCTGTAAGCTAGGAAATGGGGGTGAACGCGCCCGTCCACGGCTGAGCCGATTCCCCTGGCTGCGCATTGCAATGCGCAGCAGGAAGAAAAAGCATAATGTGTGTGAGACCGGCGGCGAGCATTAACATGAGTATTAAAAAAAAACGTTTCGCACTGGCTTTCAATATCAGTACTGTACGCCACCAGGAAAATTTCGTGGCCGTGTGCGATGTGTGTCATTGCTTGCGGTTCCAGAACAAGGTTTGATCGCTTCGTATACAGTGTGTTCTTCTCAATATCGAGTTGAAGTTCTTGGGCGCATTGAGTAGTCGGGGCCTCATGGCTGCTGTTCGCAGTAATTGTATAAAGAAAATCAGAATCACTGGAGTATGTCATGCCTTATCCCCTCACCGAAATCACTACCCCCTTTTGCATAGCCTTCGTGGTAGTATATGTGGCACTGTGTGGATGCGCACTTTGACATGTCACAATATTACCGCTTATTCACCACTTTTCCGCTCTGGTGTTGCGTGGAACTTGCGAGATAGAGGAACAAGTCCATGTACACAAGATAGGAACCAAGTGCACGGTGGTAGAGTAAGCGACGAAGAACTTGATGGAACCTGCTCCTATCACCTCTCTTCATTAAGGACGATGATAGATCGATGTTATTCTCTCCATCTACCCAAAAGTGAAAGTGCAATTACACTGATCAAGGATTACTTGGCGTCTTGAACATTTCCATGAAGCTCCGCGCCAGCAGAATTGCCTGCATGGCCATGGAAAGTTGTGCACGAGTATACGCTGACCTGCGCTTCTATCATGAGAACATTGAGTGATGATTTAGCGCTTACCGATTCTTGTAGTTTAAATACCAAAGCAGGGCTTAGAAAGACAATTGATATCCTTGCTTACCTCGCATGTCCAGCGAAAAAATGAGCGGGCTTCAGCGATTCCTCTGATGCTCAACTCACTCACTGCGACAGTAGCCGGCTCACAGCGGACGCTGCCGGCTTCTGCAGAACAAGTCCTTTGCGATGGACATAGTGTCGTCCGCCAAAGTATTGGCTGTTGTGGTCACAGAAATGACTGCAAAGACGCCACCACTCTCATATATATTCTGTGTTGGGCTATACACCTCGCACAAAATACCGAGCGCAGGTATCGCGCGAATGCGCAGTTGGTTAGCGCGTCATGCTCCGAAGTGCGCATTGCCACACGGACAGTAATCTCAGCGGAGACGCTGGACAAAGTTTTCACGTTTTTCACCCCTGAGGCAAAGATGAAGCGCAGGTCACCTGAAGACCGCACGATAACGATGACGACTACAGTCGCCGTCGTCGTCGGCGGGACGGAATGGGACGGGCGGACGCGACAAGCAGGGTTGTCGCAGTAAAAAGATGCATACCACCGTCGCACGCGGAGGCTGGCCGTCGGAGAAGCGGGCTGCTTCCACAGGGATAGTTCTGGTTTCGCCGCCATCGACAGCTAATTGATATCGCACAAACTAGGCGAACAACGATCTCGCATGCTTTTTTTAATGGTGTGGGCCTAAAAGTGTGAAATATGAGAGATAACAAAGAAACGGTAAGCACTGAAGGTTCCTTTAGTGTTTCGAGAATAAAAGAGCAGCTGACCACGTACCGCGCTCGATTTCAACTGAACCAGCGTAAAAACACGTCAAGCTTTCAGTGACTAAAAAAGAATAAAAAGATAACAGATGATTAAAAAGTGCAAAGGGGGCACAACTTCCTATATAGCAGATCGTCGCTTTCCGACTCTCGATGTGTGAAAAAAACGCGCAGTTTCGCCCTAAGGGCGAAGCAATGAATGCGATAGCAACACAGCAATGTCATACGAAGTAAGGTGAGCGGCTTTGGTAGCAATATGAATTGTAGTAAACATGAGCTGATTAAGTAAGCAGGTGTGCTGCGGCGTAAGTAGACCGACATGAAGAGGGGCTCGATGACAACGAGAAGGCGCGTGTGAAACGGTGGTGTTGATGAGAAGCGCTTCCCGTGGGCAGCGCGTGCGAAGGGACACACCTGTAGCGCTGCACTGCCGATCCGGGCAGCATTGCATGTGTAGCGTGCGTTGGAAAATGTGGCCCGACTATACTAACTGAATGAACAAGCGTGGTGTGAGCGCGCACAAACAAACAGGAATAGATCACACTGAACGACTGCAGACAACGACTGTCAAAACACTGGCAGCAAGCGCATATACGCCGCAGCGGGCGAAGGTACGTGCGGTCTATCGCTTCAACGGAAACTGAGCGGCGAATGCACAGCGCATAAAGGTCAGAGCCATGTGGAGATAAGAGACGGTGCGGGGCGAGCGACGAACGCGGTTGTTGGCAGAGTAGAAATGCGCCCCCCCCCCCCCCCCCCCGTTCCCTCCGGCGCTCGCTTCCCGCTTCCTTGCTTGCGCGTGGGAGATTGAGTGCGTTCGCTCTCCGTGACAGCGTGCGTTCCGCTCGGGCATACGGCGCGCGGCGAAGATTTTATCTATACGGAACCTCACGGCGACGGCGACGACGACGGCGACGCCGACGGCAGAAATCCGGTGGAAGTGTCCATATAATTGCTATCGCAATAATAAAGAAGGCTAAACACACTAAAATACATACAAAAAGCACAGTTCTCATGACTATCTTATAACTTCCTGCTTTGACCCGCCGTGGTGGCGTAGTGGCTTTGGTGTTGGGCTGCTAAGCCCGTGGACGCGGGATCGAATCTCGGCTGCGGCGGCTGCACGTTAAAGAACCCCAAGTGGTCAGAATTCATCCGGAGTCCCCCACTACGGCATGCCTCATAATCATATAGTGTTTTTTTCACGTAAAGCCCAAGAATCTAATCTAATCAAACTTCCTGCTTTGGTGTTGCCCGCTGTACTTGATTACTCCTTCATTTTGTAGTTTACATATGCACAGTAATGTACTCTCATTTATGGAACTTGAAAGTTACTACCCGCCGGGGTGGCTCAGTCAGCTAAGGCGTTGCGCTGCTGAGCCCGAGGTCGCGGGATCGAATCCCGGCCCCGGCGGCCGCATTTCGATGGAGGCGAAATGCAAAAACGCCCGTGTGCTTGCGTTGTAGTGCACGTTAAAGAACCCCAGGTGGTCGAAATTATTCCGGAGCCCTCCACTACGGCGTGCCTCATAATCAGAACTGGTTTTGGCACGTAAAACCCCAGAAAGAAGAAGAAAGTTACTACATGATAAACAACGAATACTTACACGGTATAACGACGGTGAAGCGGCAGCAGCAATGCCCCGAAAAGAATGAATAAAGAACCAAACTCTTTTTTGGCGGTGGACTTGTGTCCTGAAAGCGAAGTGGCAACGATAGCGGAGAGGTACACGGCCGACGGTCGTCGGATAGAATCACGCTTCTCAAGTTCGTCCGCTATTGATACACGCGTCACCGTATACTACATTCCAGAGCACTGTTCGAGTTTCGCGCGCAATAAAATTAGACACGTCTGTCTCGTTGTCCTCCCGAATCAGCTGCAGCTTTCACAGTTACCAATACTGCAAACACCTCTAGAGTGATAACCTGATAAAAGTGATAATTTTTTCAAAGCGATCACTGCAGCAAAAAAGTAACACAAGGCAGGCGTGGCAATATAGGCGACGCGTTACTCCTCACGTTAGCGGCATATATGGTATTTGTGGCACACCATGGTATGATACAGTTGCTGAGAAGTTATGCCCAATAAACCATCTTCGTTGTAATTTATTGGCCACCGCTCCAGTATCTTTTTGCATAGAAGAGATTATGATGCCAGTTACGTCGGCGGAGAAAATAATTAAACGCCATATATCATTCGCATTAGATGCTGTGGTCTCATACGATACAAAAGTTTGCACATGAGTTTTCGTTTTTAAAGAGTACTGAGCAAGCTTTCAGAACGCAATTTCGTTTTTAGAAAGGTTCTTGTTCTTGAGGCCGAAAACAAGGTGATTGCCGACGTCACCCGGAGGCCACGCCCGACACCAGCCTACGTTCCTCCTCGCTGGGCACAAATACCATCCCATGGTTTCGTTTTAACATTCACAGTGCTTTCCACTCGAAGTCGCACCAGTTTGATGTGGAATAGATCATTTTCATCATAATCCTTCCCAGTACCTGCCGGTCACGCTCCATGCGGGCGCAAGCGCGCGCACCGCGGGTTTCGAGGGGATATCGTGGGCCGACGGCACGCAAACGCAGCTGATACAGAACGGGTGATTGCGGTATAGTTAGTTAGGTAGGCTTTTGTCTAGCATTGCTTCAGGCGTCCTCAATAAAAATAAACACGTATCTGATGGTGGGATAAAACCGCGGGCTCCCGGCACAACAGACAGGTACTCTAATTAACCACTAGGTCAGTATTTTTATGTTATATATATATATATATATATATATATATATATATCGCACGGCTGAGAAACAAATGAATGAGCTAATGAGTATCTTCGATTTGCATGGCGACGGCGAGACCTGTTCCTATTCATCCCTGAGACCGTCAAGCTTTACAAGGAGCAAGCTTCGTGCAAAGAACAAGTCGACCTTGACGAGAGAACGGTTAAGCTTAGAAAGAAAACACTATAATGATGCTATGAGGATAAACACTTTACCAATATAAATAACCGCTCTGAAATTCAATTTGATTATATAAAACATTCAGTTGGAGGATCATATGACTAACTGAGTTGCTGAGGAAATTATAGATTGGGCGTCTTGCTCCAACAAGCGTGTCTTCCACACGACATGCATATGAAAGGCGTAAAAACATATGAAAGTTACATCGGCACAACTTGGTTGCACCAGATATCGCATCTATTGAGGATTTAAATCAAAGTATTTTTGGGAGAGAGAGAGAGACATTTATTGCGGTATAAAAGCTGAGAGGTCGGCCTAAGAGTTCGTTGAGGTACCTCCCAAAATAAAATGCCATCTCTGCAGCGTATAAAACAATGTGCAATGATTTCGAGTACATTGCACAGTCGACAAGTAATAGATAACAATCAAATGGATCTTAAATGTAGTGAGAGCTGACAGGAAAAGCTTCAGAATGAAGTTTATGAAGGAAACAGCCGTATTTTACGTACACGAGCAAGTAAATTCTGCCCTGGCAGGCCGAACTATTTTGAGCGGTAAACTGGCGGCTGGAGCTATGATATTAAATAGATATTAGAACATGGATATGAAATCCGTGTGAATGTTCTTGCGTGACAAAGAGTACAGACATTCATTGGAAAATCTCACTGTTACAGAACGAGCCGTCACGATCACACGCATCCTTCTTTCGTGCCAACGCCAACTCTTAGCTACGATGTCGCGCAGGTGAGCGCAAGAGCCCTTGCGCGCCCGTCAGATTTCATTATGCCACAGATGCACGAATGAAACGCGCGAATAACAGTCAACCACGTCACGCCGCACAGCAACATGTTGCTTATAAAAGCTAATGCTTGCTATCATCTCTAATTGTTCCCTCGGGGCGCTTTGAGATGGTGCGACAGCGCAGTCGCCATCGAGATCGGCCCAGGTCGTAAGAGAACAAGGGACAAAAAAAAAACGTAGTAGTAGTAATAAAATTAAAATAAGAATAAAAAAAAGACGCCGTTATGACGTCACCTTCGTCTTGCTGTTGTCGCATACACGCTTGCCATTGCTCTATCGCGCCCATACCGCTTTGCAGAACGCCAAACAGTGCTGGATAACCAGCTATCTGCAAAATGGCTCGTATAACATTAGCTTGTTTGATTGTGTTACATTTGCGTAACATTTATTTATTTATTTATTTATTTATTTATTTATTTATTTATTTATTTATTCTACATGAATTCAGCTTCCTTTTGCGTCTGTCGGGGAGAATGTGCACGTCACTGTATTTACGCGTTCTAAAGAAACGCGTTGTTGTCAGCAATTGACCGGTTTTACGCAATCGGAGCCCATTTAGCGACGTGACGGGGAAGGGCTCCCCGGAGGCAAGCTGTCCCGACCGAGAGGCGGTGCCAGCCCCCCCTGGGCGACGGCAGCACGTAAGCAAATTAACCCCGCCGCGCGACCCACCACCCGCGGCGCAAGTCGTTGCAGCATCGCGCGCCGCTTTTCTGCCGCCGAGACACTGCCGCGTCTGGCAACGCGTCGAGGTCGGTCCGTCGACCGAGACCGGCCCGCGGCGAGGAAATGGATGCCGCGCTTTCACGAGGTCCCGGCTGCAACCATTGCGGAGTGACTCCCCACGCGTACGGAGAAACAAGGGGGCGAACGTTACACGAAAAAGCCCACGCGCATGCGGAACTTGGTGAGGGTTAAATAACCCATAGGTGAGGCTTGATATACAAAGTCCCCTCGCCGAAACGTTGACTTCGGGCTGAGGATTCCATTGCTGGGCTACTGTTGACCAATACACGGCTCGTATTCGCAAAACTACTCTTGCGCTAGAATTGTTCATAATAAAACATTTCAGTCAATCTTGATGCGGGCATGTTGCTAATGAAAGCGGCAGGCCGGTGGCAAAGAGAACTTCCAAGCTTCGTGAATTCGGCCCCAAGCCTTCATCTTCCCGTGGTTCTTTCATCTTAATTGCTTGTATGTACCAGGCTTGCACGAACTAAGGGAAAAAAAATTGAGTGAATGCGCGTCGATAGTTGTGCTGTGCAATGGCAGTGGTACGCTGTGATAAAAACTGAATTTCTATGTATCACAGCCTGGCGCATATACGTAGTCCCCATTATACGATACAAGAATGCGCGATGCAAATAGCCGTGTAACAAACAGTTCGAAAGTTGTTTGTCCAAGCTACACGCACAAATTCGGTATTCCTGGGCATCTGGCGAAAGCGCATCTAAGTGGCATTGCCTCAAGCAGAGTAAAAAGATATGTCATGCGACCAGACGAACATGGCACAAGCTTAGTGGGTGGTTTGTAATGATTGCGCTTAGAAAGGGCACAAGAAGGAATATTAATTAGGTTAAGTTCTATGAGTAAATTACGCTTGTGCAATAGCAAAGTGGCTGCGCTTAGACAAAGAAGGTCCTTGATAAGCCACAAAAAAAAAAACGCAAGGAGAGAAAGACAGGTGCCGAAGCCGCGCCCATGTGATGACATCACCGCATCCCCGCGATGTCATGACTTTAGACAGTGCCTGCTGGTATAATCAGTCGTTTATCGTTAACGATCGGACCACATTGCCTTATAAAAGAACCGAAGGATCAAGCTAGCCAGTTCTGATGACTTTTCCTGTGCGGCAAAGTGCAAGAAACCTGAAAATACCTGCGAAGTCGCACTGACTCACCGGCGCTGAGGTGTTGAGGCTAAAAAAAAGGAAAAGAAATGGTGAATGTTCGGCCATTATTTTGTCCAGCAACGAGCAGAATTTTCCCGCCAGACGAAAGAAAATACCATTCTCAATGAATACATTGCCAGCAAAAACTGAGTTTGTGTTGCTCTTCAGTGCCTTTTTAAGAATGTTTCTTTTGTTGTGTGCAATTTTTGAGAGGCTCTAGTGGCGAATGTATGGCGGTAAAGCCGCGAGTCTATTATCACTCCCAGAAGCTATCAAGGCGTCAACGTGTCAAGAGCTACTACTGACGTCAAAACGTATGCCAAAATATGGGACAAGTTGATCCGATGAGCGCTGCTGCAATTCGCGAAGTCGACTGGCCTCACTGGCTGCTGTGCGCTGTTTTCTTGGTGCCTTTCTCCTCTTCCGCATCCCCATTGGCAAAACCAGACGAGCGCCTGTTTGAACCCCGTGCCCTTCGCTCTCCTTTCATAAAAATACCCAGCTCACATAGCCTCGTTTGCACTTCCTCCGTGTAACTGACGTGCCAACCATGTTTGTAAATACGGCGCTCGACGGCGCGGGGTCGCGCGGTCAGCCACACGTGCTGATGCGAGATGAAACGGCCATTGGTTGTGGTTGTCCTCTCGTGCGCCCTGCCGCAATAACCGACATGCAAATGCAGCGCGTCGAAGCGTGCCCTCACAGAGACGTCCCGCCACGTATTGCGCTAAGAGCCGTTCGCGCTCGAAACGAGCCGGAACTGTGTGCGAGAGGGAACCTAGCAACCAGAGCGCATAAAATTCGCTCGCATCTTGCGGCGCTTGGGCGAGTTGGCGCCCATAATATGCGGTCGTTAAAAAAGAGATGGGCTTCGAAAGAGCGGCGTGAGAAAGGATTAAATGGCCGACGCATTACACTGTCCGCAGAGATAGTGCAGCGCCAATTCAAATATTCTTTGCTGTTGACGTACTCAGCGAGAGCATTTTACACGTAACATGAACGCTAGAAAAGTTGTTTATGGCTTCACAAAAAAAAAAAAACCTTTCAATATTCAGTCCTGCATGCCTATAGAGCACTCACCCCTCATTCTGCTGTGCCGCAAGTTCAATATATATATATATATATATATATATATATATATATATATATATTGTTATGGCGCAACCAAGAGTGGCGCCACAGTCAGAACCGTACAGATTACCGCACGGTGGAGGCTCGCAAACAGACGCTCAGAAGAGAATTACAAGGGACTCCTGGAGTCGCCGTACGTCGGTCACGCATTGCTTCGCGTTGCAGAAAGCTTTCTATTTTTTTTTTTTTTCATTTTTCGTACATTGTCTACGTACTCCCATTGTCACTATAGTCGAGGAGAAGGATGGAAAAGGGAGTGAAAGCCACTGTAAATAAGGACTGGCTTCCCTGTGCTGGGGAAAGGCAGTAAAGGAAATGAAACTGTCGCTATAATTGAGAACTTTATGAACTAAGAAGGAGGTTCCTTTTGCATTTCACGCAAACCTTTGGAAACGATCGGCATTCAAAAACGGAAATAAATTATGTAATTTGTACAAAAATCTGAAAAGAGCTCCCGTCACAGTAACTATATCCTCTGGAAAATTTTTATGCACCCCCCTCAAGTAAATTCGGACAAAACAAAGAGGAATGGGCTGACCCTGGACCCGCATTCACAGCACTCCTGTTACATGGAAGAGTTCCCTTTCGGAGGGTTCACAGGCGCCCGCCACTCATGATAGCTATTCGAGTGATAATGAGAGAACCACAGCAGCGATGGCAGATAGCGAATAGCAGCTACGTGAGACAAACTTTGAGGATGCGAACCTTGATTCTTTATTGAGTGTTCTCTTCTTGTAATCCCATGTCGGATTAGAATACCAGCCAGCGCCCCTACGAATCGCAACGTCAGTAATATCCTGTTATTTTTCCTACGTGCTTCTATTCCGTTAAATATCTTTGTGCCGATAGAATAACACCTGGCAGTGTGTTTTCTAATCGTCGCAACGACGTGACGCTATGCTATATATATATATATATATATATATATATAGTATTTATTTACGTAACAGTTTCGGTCGGTAAATAAACCTAAGATAACCGCGCATTTTTCTAAATACGCTTGGCCCATTGAAAAATTCCGTTACTACTATATATATATATATATATATATATATATATATATATACAGGGTGTTTCAGCGAACACTGTCAAAAATTCTTAAAGGTTACCTGTGGCAGATAGCCCAATTCTAGCTAATGAGCTGGTCTACTCGAAGAGGCGGACATTACTTGCACAAGAAATTGAACTGCATAATCGATTAATCGACAAAAATTCAGTAATTGATGTAATGATGTAAATGATGTAATGAAACAGTAACGGCCCAAGAACGCTGCCTTGTGGCACACCTGAAGTAACATGTGAAGGAGGAGAGGAAAAATTATTAACTGCGGTGAATTGCTGATGATTAGATGGGAAACTGCGAATCCATATTACTGTAAGAGAATCTAATTTAAGAGCAGAAAACTTCAAAATCAAACAACAATGTGCTACAAGGTCAAACGCTTTCGAAAAGTCTAGAAAAGCACATTCAGTTTTATATCCTCTTCCATGTTAGCATGTAAATCAGGTGTTAATTCGAATTGCCTCTCACGTGAGAAATTTCTCCGAAATCCGTTTTGATTAGTAAAGAAAAATTTGTTGGCCTCGAGGTGGCTGTAGACATTTGATGCAATTAGATGTGCTAGCATTTCGCAGCATATAGATGTTAATGATATTGGACGGTAGTTTTCCGGTGCGTATTTATTACCTGACTTAAATATGGGTATAACATTTGCTACCTTCCAGGCCGAGGCCAGCAGGCCAGTCTCTAATGATTGCCTGAAGATGTGAGACAGAACTTTACTAGATACTATGATGGTGTTTTTGAGAATTTTAGAATTAATGTTGTCGACGCCAAAAGATGTGGTTAACTTGAGGTCATTTATCAGGCATGCGAGCCCTTCAACTGTTATTTCTATAGGTGACATGTATTGGTAGTTTATTTGCGGTACAGCCGGCAGATCTAAGTGATCTTCTGTGGTGAATGTAGAAGAAAAATAATTATTGAAAGTAGAAGCGCAGTGGATACCTGGAAGGGGAATGCTATTATTGTTGCGTAAAGAAATGTTATTGTGGTCCTGATCTGGGCTTATAATGTGCCAGGACTTCCTAGGATTAGTTTTTAGAAGTGAAGGCAAATCACAAGTGAAGTATTCATCCTTAGCTGAAGACATCCTTAGCTGAAGCTGGTTACGTACGCAAGCGCTTAGCCCTATCGTAGTGGCGTTTCTTCCTGTTTTGCAGTAAGCGTAAAGATCTGGTGAACCATGGGTTAGATTTATCCTTGGTTATCTTAATGAGAGTGACATACTGCTTAACCAAGGCAGACATCCTATCCCTGAAGAGTAACCAATTTTCTTCCGCCGACCGACTGTGAAATGCATGTAACAGCACGTGGAAAAAGAATATATCTAATTCGGAATTGATAACATAGTAATTGGATTTATTATAATCGCGTATTTTTTAGCTGTGAAACCTGTAAAAGATGAGGGTACGCTAAGAGTTACTTGCAGTAAGAAATGATCACTACAACCATTAATAGACTCAATTTGATCAAAGTCTCAGGAGCATTTGTGAGAATTAAATCTAAGATATTATTACCCCATGTAGGCTGCGTAAGAACCTGAAACAGGTTAAAATCGAAGGTTAAATTGATAAATTCTGTTGAAGTATTACACGATGAAGGTAAGTTAACCCAGTCGATCAGAGTGAAATTGAAGTATCTTATAGGATAAATGGCACTTGCCGGGTGAAGCTTCGTCACTGAATCCATGTTGCAGTGCAAGTCGTTAACAGACGAATTAGTTGAATTTGAAGGTCGGTAACAGACACCTATACGTATTCTGGAGGATGAGGACATGCATGCAGCGTAGATAATTTCTAAGTTAGAGTTTGAGTTAATTACATACGACGGAAGTGTGTTTATTCCTAGAAGGACGCCGCTGCCTGTTTTATCTTTTCGGTCACGCTTGTAAATGTTGTAGCCTGGAACCGATGCAAATATTTCTTTATCAGAGATATCCGGATACAACCAAGTTTCAGATAATGCTAGTATGTCAGATTTGCTTTCTTCAAGGAAGGAAGCAAGCTGGTCGTGTTTATGCGCAAGGCTTCGAATGTTAGTGAACGATAATGATACCGGTGGAAAGGCATGATAGGAGTTAGACAGATTATGGCTTTTTGGACACGTGTTGCCCTTGAGCTATCTAATCGACTGAATAACCGAGTTAGTAGCGATATCAAATATGCATGTCTTGTTGTCCATGCGCAGCCTGTCAACCATTAGTTTCACCTCTTTTTTATGTGTCCTTGCGAATGTAATGAGCGGCCTTCTTGCATGCCGTGTAGCTGGGGAGAAATCTTTACTGATAGCAAATGGCGGTTCCTTTGAGTTTGCCTGCTGACAGAAAAATTTTATCTTTGTCCTTGAAAAAGGTTAATTTTGTTATCATTTGCCTGCGTTTATCGTCAGTGTACCTGCCTATGAACTCATTCGAATCAACGGAACACTAGTCCCATAGTGTTGTGCGAACTTGTCACATCTTCGTTTTTCTTTTTCTTCCTGGGGTTTTACGTGCCAAAACCAGTTCTGATTATGAGGCATGCCGTAGTGGAGGGCTCCGGATTAATTTTGACCACCTGGGGTTCTTTAACGTGCACTACAACGCAAGCACACGGCGTTTTTGCATTTCGCCTCCATCGAAATGCGGCCGCCCTGGCCGGGATTCAATCCCGCGACCTCGTGCTCAGCAGCGCA
The DNA here is from genome assembly GCF_013339745.2 of Dermacentor silvarum. Taxonomy (NCBI): domain Eukaryota; kingdom Metazoa; phylum Arthropoda; class Arachnida; order Ixodida; family Ixodidae; genus Dermacentor; species Dermacentor silvarum. Next base: position 12,343,347 of record NC_051154.1, on the reverse strand, counting down.
ACGCCTTAGCTGACTGAGCCACCCCGGCGGGTCGTCACATCTTCGTGTGAAGACTTATGCTCGTATGTATATGAAGACATACGCGTATGTTCATGTAGAGCCCATAGAAGGAGGTCATGTTGAATGAAGGTTGGAATATCGGAGCAGTTGGTGATATATTCGTGTACCTACTTGCCTATGCTCCCATGCGTACACGTGTATACGCTATTGCGCAGGTAATGCGCCGTTGCAGCTGAGCCCCCTTAGCGCGGTCGAGTTGCAGGAGATGCCACGCCGTGTTGCTCGAGGTATGTGTTTGGAATTCAAGTGAGCAGCTACTTCACTACGGAGCTCCCATGGTGACCCCATCCCGCTTACCCTTCACCATCCCTACAGCCGTCTTTATAATACATTCTTTACTCCCGCTCATGCGGAACTTTTACCATTGATTTGTGGTTCTTGTGTAGTACCGACGATACTACCAGGACCTGGCTGATATAATATAAACTGCAGGTGACAGTCATTTAAATATGGGAAACAGTGGCACAAATTTGTGAACATAATGGGAGTAATAACTGCAGATCTATATTCGGTTAATACTTTAAGAGAAATTGTGGTCTGGGTTACTCTGGAGTGGGCGTAATTTTAAGGCGCCTATTAAGCTTTTGAAACCTCCAGGATTTATGTGAAAAGTGAATATTTGGTTGTTTATAAGTTTTGCTGGATAAGGGAAATTTCGCATTCGGATATCAATGGGAGGTCCGACACCGTTTTTGTTTCCAGATAATGGAACGAAAAAAAAATTGAGAGAGAGAGAGAGAGCGATTGCTACCCCTAGGCTGAGAGTAATAGAAACCGACGCGGTGCGTGGCATAAATAAGATATGACATAGGTTCAGTTAGAGCCATCCCGTTATTTCATGAGGCCACCAGTTGCAGCTGGGTGGCTTAAATCAGCAATTAGCTAGCAGCCAGATCCGGGGTGGTTCATGTTCTTCATTTTTACCCATTTCTTTTTTTTATATGTTGCGCATATATAAATGCGCACAGGACACCAGCATGTCGCGCGCTTTTGCTACCCTTGCCCAACTCAGTGGGGATGCCGCAGAATGTGCAATCGGGGGAGGGTGCATCCTGTGACGGCGCCAACACTGCAAGCTCGTGCAAACGGACGCTTTGTGCCACGTCATCGGCGACCTCGCGTTGCAGCAGCAAAGCCGGCATGTTACCTAACAATGATCCGCAGTTTCCCGCACAGCGACCCTGGCAGCGTGTCGAGTGCACTACCACGAGGCCCGTGATGTGGGCGGCTGTGTAAACAACAGCGTTCGCCCTGCAGGAAGCCCCAGTACGCACGTGCTGCAGCCACCTTGGGGCAGCGTGTGGTGCGATTGAATGCAGTTATCATGACGCCCTGTTGCCGGAAGACTAGACAGCAAGCGTTCGCTTTTAGCGAGACCTCGACTGGAAAGCATGAACCAGCTCCGGCCAGCGCGTGGCGTTCGTGCGACCGAGCGCGCACTGTGGCCGAGGTCAGCGTTAACATCGTTACGTCAGGTGGTGCGAGTGAGTTCCACATGAATTTGTCTGGCAGTTGTAGGCGTACAGACATCTTTCAGAGTGGGAGCATCGATGAGCCGATGTTTGCGCTGTTGTCGGAGTGTCCCACCGCTGCCACCGAGTTACCTTAAAGTGATGGTTGCTGTCTAAAAAGTGAGTGTTCCCTGCTCATATGAGCATAACCTCTCTCATTCATAGTGCTTAGTGTAAGTGGCATATTATGCTGAGTTTCGATAGGCTTTTCTGCACACTGATCGTAACTTTGCTAAACTATGGTAGGCTCGATCCGACGCACTGTGTCCTGGTTTATCATGTGAAGTCTGAAAGACCAAAGGTCTCTCTGCCCGCTCAGTGCGGATGATTCAATAGAAATCACTGAACATGTCGCGGCTGGCAACTTGTGTTGGAGACATTTTGTTTGAGTATGTATAACCAGGCGTTGCTGTCTGATATAGCTACGGGATCACTCGAGACCAGTTTGGGCAGTTTTGCACAAGCAGTTCATTTGATAGACCTGAGCGCTGACTAGTTCGACATGCCGTTGTGTAGTCGTTGAGATGCGCTCAGACATTTTTGCCACGACGCAACGCCTCATTAAGAAGCGACGGCTCATTAGAAACACGAAGTCAGGACAGCGCAGGTTCGCCGGACCGCATGTCTTTCCACTTGATCGCATCCAGCAAACAAGTTTCACTTGACCGATTCGGTGCTGCACAACCGTTGGAAACCCGAGGTGAACCGGCGACCCGTGTTGAAGTGATAACGTTGCGCGAATGTTGACTGACGCGGACACAAAGGGCGACTGCCTTCGGGTTGCTCACTGCACGCGGCCTGCGATTTCCTTGCGCGGAAGTAGCCGGCTGGTTTAGAACATGGAAGCATTAGACGAGTCTTTATTGTCAAAACGAGCGAACAGAGGCATGCTTATCTCTCATAATGCAGCAATGAAGAGCTAGGATGCATTTTGTGGCCCACGGGGCGTGGAGAAGACCGCTCCTCGAGTGCGTTATCTACCGTTTCAGTCACGCTTCCGCTGCCTAGTGTTGACAGGGCCAATGCTGATTGCGAAAGAGTGACTGACTCTTGTGTTTGCAGGAACACCACGGCAGAATTGTGGGCAGCCGCGCGGCGCTGCTGGCGGCCCAAGTCTGGCATCGGCCGCCGCGATGAAGACCCGGCGCCGCACCCGTCGTGAAATGACGTATGGCCTGATCTTCCTGATCAGCTTGACTTTAGTGTGCTCCGGGATCGCCGTGTTTCCGATGCACAGCAGGGGCCTCGGACTCGGGCTGATCATCTGCGGCATGGTGGTCGTCGTCGCGGGAGCGCTTATCATGGACTCGCGAGCCACCCATGCGAGCGCCTCCAAGCAGTACCGGCCGCCGGCCTACGAGGCGGTAATGGCGCATCGCGAGGAAGACGAGGGCGGCGTGACGCCGACCCTCGGTTCACGGCCAACGTCGCCGCGACGGCACTGGAGCCTCCCTTCTCCCTGGCTCACGCCGAGCCAGGGCCTCCCTGAATCGAGCGGTGTCAATGACCCCCGCATCGGGCGCAAACTGAGCGCGCAGCTGCCGCGGAGCGACCGCGGTGAGCAAGACCGTCTGCAGGGCCGCTTTGTCTACACGCTCCCAAATGCCCACGGCTCGGCGGCCAACTATTTGATCTGGTCGGCCGGCGACTCGACGGAACGCGACGCTATGGGCGGGCCGAGCGTCCTGCCAGGTGTTTCCTTCGATGGGGCCTCGCCCGTGCATCCTGCCCGTGTATCGCGCGGCGGCGGAAAGTGCGCACCGCGAGGCTGCGAGCCGCCTTCGTACGACGCGGTGCTGGCCGGCGATCTCCGCGCTGGTGCCGGTGGCGTCGCGTCTCCCGGCCGCCGGGGCGATGACGGCGGCCGGATGACGCGGGGCCGATCGTCGGCACCCGAGCTTCTTCTCTGCTCGCCCCCGTCGACCGCCGCTGCTCCCCTGGGCTGTGCCGACCGCTAGTGTGCACCCCGGGCGTCGCGCACTACCGCTGCTTGCGCTCAGCGTGGCAGCAGGCGCGAGGAGCAGCTGTTGTGTCTATGAAACTAGAGAGTCTTTGCTCTTCAAAACAGCGCGGACGTTTATCGGCGAGCGCACAGCTGCGCGGCAGTCCCTGTTTGCTCGGCGCAGTGCTGCGCATGGGATCTCGTCGGTGAGTCCCTCTCTCTGGCTCCGAACCCCACGCCCTCCTATTTGTTCGGCAGCGGGTCTCTCGTGCCGGCCGCACATATCAGAGCCGATGGCCGACCCGGTGCATGACACGACTGCGTACCGAGGACGCGCGCCGTAGCTGGGCCGGCAGAACCGCGTGCACAGCACGTGATCGGGCGGTGTTTCTCTGTAAAGGTTGGTGCACCTGTGTTCCGCTTTCGTATGCATGTTGTGAGTCACCTTGCCTCCGGAACGTGTGTCCCTGTGAGTTCGGAATTAACATGAGAGGGAATGAAAGCAAGCACCGAAGTCGAAGGCAGGCTACCTTTAAGCTCATACGTGGCTGCAGTGAAATAGTAGGGCCAACAAGGTGGCGTGGTCGATTTCAATGCCGCGAAATCATTTCTTTATTGCATTGTCTGCTCACAACCCCCCTTAGGAAACCAGACCAAAAATCGAAATGTAACCTAATAATGCTCTTACGTGGTATTCGTGGTGTCATGGTCACCTTTATGCTCAGTATTATTCTGTTCATATGTCTGTTTGAAATTGTGTATCAAATACGGTTGTTATTTTTGTATTCTGGAGCTGACTGCCTCTGCTGTACCCACTGGTTATGAATGTCCAACATGAGCGCAAGGCTGCTATGTCTGTAGGCATAAACAAACTACAGAAAAATCTTTTTTTTTTTCTTAATAGCGCCAGCGGATTGTGTTTCTTAAACTATCTCTTGTTGTGTGTTCTGAAAAGAATGCGACGTGGTTTGTGAGTGAAAAAGTCGAGTGTATGCTTATGATTAAAAACAATACCGACACAAATGTGACGCACACAGCAACCTCACGAAGGTTTGAATTCGGTTTCGTATTGTTAAGCGAGTGTGATCACGCCGACATGCTTAATGCTCTGTTATGCAGTACTCATCTTCTGCATTTCGGATAAAACTTCATCGTAATAAAAATTGTTCAATTTTCGCAATGTACATAACACATGTACAATGCCCACATCATATACAATGTATTGAGCTTGTATTTAGCCTTGTGTTGGTGTTGAGTGCTAGCGGCTGTATATGTCGCACTTAGTATTGATTTTGTACTCGAAATATAACTCCAATGTTTGGAACCATTGCTTATATAAATAAAAAAAGAAGACGAGGTTGGAGTTATGAGAACAATTAGTGGTGGAAAATGAAGCGCTAATTTATTTTTGTTGCAACAAAAAATTGAATTTCAATAATGTCCAGAAAATTCTTTATCGACTCAAGACAAGGAAGCGCTCTCGATGTAGATATGTGCCTCGTCGTGGTGTAAGGTGCCAAGGTCTCAGGACGCCGTCCTGACAAAGGGTTGCTTATCCTGAAATTTTGGCACAAAAGAAAAGTATTAAACACAAGCATCAGCGCGGCAGTTGAACTTGTAGGTGTGACTGAGCCATCGATGTCAGCACGTACGCGGCCACTTGGCACCTTATGTAAAAGTCCTAATGTGGCCTGTTTCAGGGCAAACGAAGGCATTTTAGCTTTCTTCGTGATTCCTGCGATGGTGAGGCGTATTTCAGGTTTGTGCAGGCACCATAGGGGTGAGGATGGTCTTACTGCAAACATGTAGTTCCATGGCAACGTGGTACGATTGGCAGTAATTATACGACTGAAAGTTGTGTGTGGCCCCTATCTGCAGGTAAGGAAGCAAGATGGTGGGAAGGTAGTCAGGCAACGTGCCGAATATGCACCCTGAGAGCGTCGGCGGCTATGTACTTTGATATTGAGTGATCTCGTGCTATGACAGTCGTTGCCGCTCTAGACGCACACTTCAGAAGATCTAGACACGTCCTTGGGGTTTGAGCTTGTAGTCCCTGGAGTACACGCAGGTTCGTTTTGCAGGTGTTGCCTAGCAAGGCGAGGCTGTATCGTGCGAAACCGAGGAACCAGACAAATGGCGAGGGGGTCCATGGAGAGGTGCGGTCATACCACCGACTGGTCTAGCCGAAGGTCTGCAGTGGCAGTCATGCCAAAGTAAAATGGGGAAGGAAGGATGCCACTGGCTTTTCAAAATCATTTGTGAAGCCTTATTTAAGACTAATGCACTGCCAGTGTTGTTCACTCACCCGTTAGTGCAGCTTTTTCTACCAACTACGCGCACGTAACCCATGTCAACGAAATAATGTTATTAATTTTAGTGTTTTTACTTACCCTTAGAGTTCATTATTTGAGAATGACTTTTTGTTTTCAATGTTATGAAACTAACAGGCATTGACTTCGTTGCTGATACAACTAGGTCACTTAAGGTACCCATAATAATAAGTAGCCCATGCGATGCCTTGGGAGCATGAAACACAGCGTCGTAAGCCGAATTCATAAATATTTTCGTTCAGAAGAGCTGTTTCTCATCTGCCGGCGTATTTCGTTTATAATATTTTGACTGGCACCATTAATTGACAGGTACTACTTCTTACAAAGTAATTTAGGGTAAAAGCTGCCTCGTGAATACGTCAGATCAGGTCAGTTTACAAATGCTTTCATCGTAAGTAGCATTTGCCATTGGTCCCGTATTTACAAAAAGGTTCTTACGCTGTAACTGTTCGCAAAAGAATTTGTCAACCAGTCATGATGTTTGGTAAAAAACTACTCTAGCGTAAGAACGGCCCCTGGGGCCATATTCAATTTTTTTCTTTCTCAAGAATTGTTCATCGTTCACTGGCCGCATTGGCTATATCGCTGCTTACTATCGCAATTAATCAGCGCCTGTCATTACGAATCACCCTATTGGACGGACTCTTTTTTTGAATAAAAGTTGACAGTCATTTCAGCATACGCTAAAGAGTATGAAGGCGAACGCCTGCGCGCTCACGAGACATTCATTTAAATTACTTTGACATTCTCATTGGAATGCGTTGCTACTTCCTATTACTTGTTTTCTCTTTACTTGTTTTTCTATTTACTTTTTACTACTTGTTTTATCTTTTCTCCTTTTCGGTCGCCTAGACATCGCCACTGGTTCTGCGTGGTTAATGGCACGTTAGAACGGTCGTGGCTTTCGCTTTCTTTTTGGTTCATCTACTTTCTTGTAGCGCAGGCAGAATGAGAGTGACACAGAAAGGCACATTAGACAAAGACACAGTGCTAACTGTCAACAACAGATTTATTTCCAGTTCTCGCAGGCGTACTTATGCTCCCCAAAACGTCATAAGACACGTGTATGTTGCTCGGCAAATATGAACAAAACCAGGAAAATCACACACAGACACTATTGTGGCCACAGTGATTATTTAGAAGGGTGTTAGTTCAACGCGAACAGATGTAATCGAGCACTTTTATTGATAAAGAAATCTATGGCTTACTGAAGCATGCGTCAACAAATGTGACTATGTTCGTACCTTCCATAGTCATTTCGAGCTTGCTTCTACTCATGACAACAGTTTCGTTAATGCGTCTGAGACGTCACTGAGACTTGAATTTTGGTGCCATAACGCAGGATGGTCGTCAGATCTTATGACCCATGAGCCATCTAAGGCTTTCGCTTTGATAACCCTCGGGCTGAATTCATGGAACTCTTCAATATCACAATTGGCTGGCGCCTGTTCATACGAAGTGTTTACTAGGGGCGTACGAAGTTCTTTGTAAGTACGGGCCTTGACGGTGACGACATTTAAATTAGCCAGCTGCTCTCGTGCCATGATAATGGACCCCAGAGAGAACGATATACGGAGCCTTCAAAGTTCAACTATCACTAATTTTAGTAGAAAGGCTATACCAGCTATGCAAATACTGCGTGCAGAGGTCGCTTATGCACTTTGGCGGACACAATTGCCGCGATTAAGGAGCGTCGCTAAATGCATAACTCACAAAGAGATGCTAAGTAACTTGTTTTTAATTAAGCGATTGCAGTATACATTTAGATTAGAAATTTGACGACAAACTATTATAAGAAAACTTATAATTCTAAAGCTTTTTGTGTTGCGAGATATTCATCATTAACTTTGGCACTAAGTAAACCAATTTTCTATACTTAGCGGCGGAGAGTCTCGACACAAACACGACTGACGCCCTCGCATCTTTCTCTCTCCCCCCCCCCTTGTGACGTAACTGATTCGCATAGCACGCCAGTATAAAAGCTAGGCAAAGATTATAACTGCTGTGCTCCTGCTCCCGGATTGCAGAAGCATGACTATAGCGTCTTCCCTTCACCGCAATTACCTGCTTCGAGAAACCTGCCTCTGAATGGCGAAATTAGCGTACTGAGTGTCAAAGTTGGCGCTGAATATATCTTGGAATACAAGCCGTTTTCGAAGCATCAAACAAAATGGCGTTGCCTTCGAGTACGCTTGCCCTCAAGTTTCTGATATGGACATATATATATCATAATTGCGAAATTATAAAAAAGGTAATTAGCAATTTTTTTCATGTATTTGTTGAGTTTACTTGTTCGTAAAGATTATGTACACCGAAAAGCATAAACTACCTGCACAAACAGCACATGCATTACAAATATAGCCATTTTATTAAAATTACCAATACTATAAGTTTTTGTGAGCCATAGGCATAGCCAGGGTGCCAAGTGCGTTTTTCATTACGTCACCGTTGCTCTGGCCCAACATTGTCGATACTTTCGCAGTATTTAACCCGTTAGCTAATTAGGATCATCTATCAAGAAAAACTATGCTAATGGAGTTCTTTCGCTGTTCTATATGTTGTGGCTTTAAAAACCGGGGTAGATGCAGAAGGCTGCACCCGAGGTTATCAATCATTGAAGATAGTTGCAAACACGGCGACTGACTCCTCCCCGTCTTCACTCCTCGCTCCGTAACAGACACAAAAAAATGAAAACAAAGAAAACATAATGGCCTGTTGTAATGCTGTAACGCCACGTCAGTTTGACGTGCAGGTTGACGTGAAATGCGTAACCATGCATGCCCTGCGTGTGAATATCAGGGGCTAAAAGTTGGGCATACGTGTCGCTGCATGCTGTGGATATTTGCGTTGAGCGCAACGCGCGTCCAGTTTCAACCAAAACTCCCACGCCCGTAGGCATGAAGGCAGCGCCATTGAGTAAGAAGAGCACGGCGTGACATTGCAATGTGCGGGGTTGTTACGCATGCTTTGCAGGGACAACGGCCCTTTTGCTAACCATGGAATCATCATATGCATGCGTATGAATGCGCAGCCGAAGTCTTTAAGAACGACGGCTGCGCTCTATGACTCAGTAATGTAAGAAGAGCCTCGGCGAAAGGTCCCTGTTTGCCAGCGACAAGAGGCATGTCTCGCAGTGCCTGCTGACCTGCGCCCAGCTGTATAGGATGCGCTTAGCCTACTCCACGCGCAGGGCTTATGTTTCGCTGTTACGCCACGTTGCACGTTTACTGAGGGCGCCAGAGATTGATGGTGTGCCGTGGGAGCGCTATGATTGACCCAGTGGTGGCGGTTGCGACTCCGGACGAGAATCGCCTTGTACTCAAGGACTCTGTCCTTAAGCGCGATTCGTAACAGTAGAACCATGCGAAAGCAAAGCGTCCTCTACACTAACCCCACTTCTCTCAGGCGGGTAGGAAAAACAAAACATCACGTCAATGTACGAGGAACGCCTAAGCAGTCCTCTGGTGTTCATTTGCTTACACTGTTTCAGCCTAATCAGAAAAGCAGAGGCACAAATATGTATTATGATTGGAGAGGTCTATTCAGCGAGGAGCCGGCTATTACAAATCATTTAACGCTGATACAGCAATGACATATCATTTGAAAAATAAAATATCAAACCTAAGTAAAGCAACTAGAAAGAAATATGAAGAAAGAAACAAGGCTCTAAAGCTTGCGTCTTGCACACGTCTTGCCTTATATACTCTGTAAACATTGACGTACGCTACATAAGACGTACACTGCGTCAACTACATAAATTATTTTATCTATTTGCTTCTGTATCTTCTTTCGCGTGCGTCTAGCAACTCGAACATCTTATGGCGACTGAGTTCTATGCGCACATCTCTCGGCGCTCCTCCGCACCGCACGAAAAGGCATTCGTACTCGACGTCATCAATCGAGTAGTTCTCCGGTATACAGCGAGCACCTTGGTGCAAGCTGCACTGGTACTTCTCATGGGCATAGTAGACAGAATACCCTCTTGGGTCTTCATATCAGCACTGGTGCCTTCCATCTGAGGTTAAAATCATCCCGGTTCATGTTGGTCACACAGTGCTTTAAGCGTCGCTCACCAGGCAGGCGGTCGTATAGGCGGGTACGTGGACATAATTAACGTTACTAGAACCTGGATAACATGGAGAAAATTTTGTTCGCGTCTCGATCTGCGCATCTGGACGATAGTTCTGTGCCTCAAATGCAAGCCTATTCTCCATCAGTTTTAGTCAGTATCTCTACAGCATGACGCAAGAAAAGTACACGTCACCGAATAATTATTCTCAAGAATCACTACAACTAGTGGAGCACGGGTCATATCCTCAGAGGCTTTGACACACTCCTAACGAGAAACACAATACGGATTGATGAATGTTTGAGCAAGCATGAACTCGCCGCTTCTTTGAATTAGGTGAAATCTTGCAGTCACTTAAAACACCTTGGAGATCAAGCACAACAGGAGCTTCTAGAAAAAAATATACAATAGCTCGTGGCAGACTGGGCCTGTCGAAGTCTGCTGGAAATTGCTCATGTGATCTTGAAGCCTGGTAAATCGTCGAATCACTTGGCCTCTTATAGACCTATCGCACTGCCTAGCTGTTTCGTCAAAGTAAGGGAAACTATGGCTTGCAGGGTCTTGCTTAGTACATTGAAAGCAGAAAGGTGTACCCACAAATGTCAGAATTCAGGAGGACCAGAAACAGCATTGACAGCGTCATTGCTTTGACAACAGAGGTTAAAGGCCAGAAAGCTATATGAGGATCATCACCACTGATGTCTTTACATAAAAGCTACTTTTTACAGTGTTGCCTATTAGGATATCTGGAGATATATGGTAGCAATACGACTGCGCGGCAGAGCGTACGCTTGGCTGTGCGATTACCTACCTGGTAGATTTGCATAATGTAAAGCTACTTGATGCCAATAAATTAAAAATATTTTACATGTAAAGGCCACATAGAGAGACAACTCGACATGATATTACGCAGTGTGTTCCTCAAGGTGGTCTTTTGAGTTCTACCCTCTTCATCATGTATCGCAAAGGTTCTCCCACTAGCAGTTAGGATCCTTTGCACGCCGTAAACATCTGCATCTGGGCATCACGCAAGAATCCTCGGAATCTCAGTGAAAAGCTACACATGGTGATCTCAGCGATGTCGCGATATCTGAAAAACTATGTTCTCGTAATTTCACCTGAGATTATTATTATTATTATTATTATTATTATTATTATTATTATTATTATTATTATTATTATTATTATTATTATTATTATTATTATTTGGTTTGTACACATATACATCCAAGGACACGAAGAAAATAGCTAGGGAGGGAGCAAGCTGACAACTGCCACCGACAGGGAGAGGAGAGAATAGAGGAAATGAAAATAGGAGGAAAGAAAAGAGGAAATAAAGAAATGATGAGAGACACAGGCAGAACAAAACAAAAACTGAGATGTGTGTAGCTATTTCATTCACCAAGCGCGCCGTTTCTCTGTATCCGCTGAAGATTTAGGGCTGTGAAATACCCTACGTGCACAACCATACATTACTGTGCGTAACATTCAACTGGTCCGTGTCTTGGACTCCGCATTTTCGATGAGTGAAGAGTAAACTTTCATCTCTCCTGCACTCTAAAAACAAAAGGTGCCATAAAGTTCTAAAAGCGGCTCTATCGGTGGAGTATAGTTGCTTGTCCCATATAAGATATACTGTGCTTTTTCTAGAGTACATGCACTCTATCAGGGGTAGCGTATGTGAACTCGGGCACTTCCGGAGAGAGTAGTAGCCATAGAGTAATTTAGGTCTACTGCGCAGAAGAGAAGTAAGTAACTGCTCTACAGCTGTTGCGGCTGGTTAGAATGACTGTAGTGGTGGGAATTTTACTGTATCGCAGCTTATTGAGGCTGTTTTGCCTCTGGTTGTAAAAGAGGATAATAATTGAAAGTTTGTTTCATTAATTACAAGTGCAGGCATGTCCAACTTTAAAGGATTCTTGTTATGCCTATGTACGTAGCAGTACTCATTCCAGGCTCCCCAGTGCATTGTACGTAACGTCACAAGCCTGCTAAAGGGTTACCCTCGATACGTAAGACTTCCATGCAAACGAAGATGCCCTTTCAGGCTTTCGACATACATAGTCCAGACATACATACTCTGGAAGCCTGGAGTGAGCACTACCACAAAGTTTGTTCAAGAAATTACAAGAGCAGGCATGTCCAACTTTAAAGAATTTTAGTTATGCCTTTAAAGTTGGACATCCCGGCACTAGCAAATTCTAAAACAAGCTTTTAGTGACTATTTTTTTACAAGCCGGGATGAAGTTGCAGTCACAAATCCTGCAAAAAGCTATCCAAACGCTCAAACCGAACGCATAATTATTAATCAAGTCAGTTAAAACCTAACATGCACAAACAAGCACCAATATTTGTGCTTGTGTGTGCACAAAACAAGCACAAATAGCGATAGACTTGCCTATTTGATTGAACTCGGGCCAAAGTTCAGTAACTCAGATATACTAAAAAACAAGCGCCCAGTACAAGCTCACATCAAATTCAGACACGAGCTGAATATATTGGTAAGCAACAAAAATTTGATTCAACCTCACGCAAGAATTGTGGTTGGATAGGTGCAGTACTACCCAGGAACCTGCCAAATCAGTTTGAAATGGACAAAGTTTGCAGGGAGAAATGTTTATTTCCCCATATCACAATTTAGAACAATAAATGGAACATTAAACCAAAACATTATTTCATTGTATGAGAACAGAAACCAGGAGACATGTCAGTAAAGTTCCCCAAATACATATCAATGTTATAAAGTTGCGTTTTGTGCAATAACAACTGATGAAAACAGTACATATATTAACTAAAGCGCAAATAGTGTATCACCAGCTGAACTCGCCGCAACCAGCAAAGATGAAGCTTTGCTTCGGCGGCCGCTCTCTGTCGCACAACGTGTGATTTAACAGGTGCGTTGACGATCACCCGCATGAAATTCAACTATTTGACCATCTGCATCCGCGGCAGTTTCCCTTTATTTCGTCGGTATTCCTTCGCGGCGGCAGTGAAATTTCAAATCGCGTATAAGACAGTTCGTGATATAGAAGTTCTAAATACATGGGCTTCTATGAACAAGACATTTTTAATGTATACTTCGTTATACAGAGAATTTCGTTATAATGAAGTTTTTATATCGAGGATTAACTGTATTTCTTTTATACCGCTATACCATGTTCTCGTGGTTGTTTCTAGATAACGAGCAGGCATGCCTTCGTGTATACGACTCAAAGCACAAGTACAGGCATGTAATAGTCACAATCAGGTATGCGTTGCTTTATGATAAGCGAGAAGGCAAATAAAACGTGAAAACTCTTGCCTTAACGAAAATGCTGCCATTGCTGCTCGTTTCCTTAATAATGACGCTGTCCGGCAATGCTGCCTTCAAACCTCCGAGGCGGGGCTGACCAGAAAATCTGCAGTCCTCTTCAAACACCCATAAGGATCCAAGTACGCCACCTTCGTCTTATCGTGTCTTAGTGGCCTTCACGATTCGGAAAAGCGTGAAGGGACATACGAAGTCACAAATGCCACAAACATAGCGCACACATTCAGCATACAAAACCGACGCAACCAAGCAACTACGGGGCTGCAGACTCTGCGGGCGCAGAATGACGGAATACTGAAACACCAACAGTGAGCGATCAGCCGTGAAAAAGGTCATGCACCACTGGATGGGGCAAAGGAGGCATTGGACGATATCGATTAAGTGATTACACGATGCTTCGCCGAGTTCTCCGTATACAGGGCTGCCTTGACTCTGTTGGTGCTCCACGCATATTTTTTATCTTTCTTTTCGCTGAGCGCCTGTGCCAGATATCAAAACCTCTCACATGTACACTATTTTAACTTTGCTTTCCTTGTGAAATGAACCCAGCACGCAAGGAACAGGAATCTTTCTGTGTGCGTGTGAGCTAAATGTGCAGCCAGAAGAAGCGGATTCACAAGGCTGATTACGACTGTGCGTCGCTCGAACCATGTCTTGCTCCTCCGCTTGGTCGGGATTTTTTTTAATATTGTGTATGTAGAAGTGCTTTTCATTGGTGTGAACGTAATTCGTAGTTGGTGAGCCATATAGAGTGAAGTGGTGCGCAAAGCGTGGCATTTAAGTGCGCGTTATGTTCCACAGTATCGTTGTCATGCATGGAAATCGATAGCGCGGCATTTTCAATCGGCCGTCTATCTGCAAAACGTTCCTCCGGGCTGTTCTTGTTTTTTTATGTTGAAACTTTTTCTCTTCCCCAAATAGATAAAATAAAGGAACATTTCCCCTTGCCGAACTGGACAATGACAGTAGCTAATGAATTTTTCCGATTGTTTCATTGCAGAGCAATTTTACTTTGTCTGAGAATCGTGGAGTTGAGATGTGAGTGTATTTGCGCCTGCCGTAGAGTACCCGTAGCCGACGCTCTGTTACTTCTTACTTCACCATCAAAAGGAGTTCAAAAAGAGTAAGCAAAGGTATGTGCAGTATCTACTTTACAGTATCCTGTAAAGTAGATACTGCACACATCCCACCATGACTCCTTCTTTTTTTTTTTTTTTTTGCGGATGTTGGAAGGTATACGTAGGGCGCTGTTCAATCTCACCCTTCATAAATATCTTTTCAACGGCCTTCTACGCTCATTATTCAGCACTGCGGCCACTGTCTCGAAGCAGCCTGAAATTTGAAAATTATCGAGAGTACGTAAGCTGTAGCGCTATGAATATGCTTGGGACTCACCAAATGCACATCTACATTGGGTGAACGATGTCTGCTAGTTTCCATTCTTGAAACGCAGGAATACCTCTGAAATAGGTTTCGACCCGTGAAGTTATGCTACAAACATCTTTTGGCAACTATCTCATTCGCGCAAGTCAAGGTTCACCTCCCCAAACTTTCGGCATCCTGTTTTAGCAGAACTTCCGCCGTGGCAGTTTTCTCGATGGAACGTATTCAGAACATTCCTAAGAATCGGTAAAAAGTCAGTGTCTGCTGCTGTCCTCGTATTTTTTACATTAACATACATGACGATGCATTACAGTTATCGCACCCAAATTTACACCGATGACTCTGTGAATTTTGAGTCGTCAGCCATATAGGCATATGGGTACCGTGTAGTGGATTCATCACCAGAAACAGCCCCATAGGACATCGTCTGCTACAATTGAGCTGACAGTCACTCGGACGGCTCTGCACCCTGTCTATGATCAGCCTGCACAAAAGTGGGCAATTTTCAGACTCGAGCTTATCTCTTGGTATCATGAAAGGGAACTCAATCGGCGCGGTCAGCTACGCTTAAATAAACGCGATACACACCCGAGTGGCCTATGAAAGTCACAAGATCATGCTGCAGTGGTTACGTGTACACTGTGGCGTTGTAAGAAACGCGAATACAGGTGTCATTGCAAAGAAGGCGCACTTTGTGCAATCCGCTAACAGATTCCACTTTTTTGTGAGGACGTCAGAGCTCTCGCACATCGGATGGCGAACGCCTGTTGTTTTTTGCACCTACCCTGATCGCCAGTACGCCCCTCTTTATCTTATCGACCCGCAGAGCCCCTACTGCGCCCCCCGGGGACTAGGCTACCAAGTTGAAGGCATCCTTCGTTATCTGAGACTTCATGTACCTTGCACCGTTTTTTCTCTTCTTCAATATCAGGAAAGGCAGTTCTCCGCTGTGCACCAACAAGTTTATGCTACCCGGTGGAGTTGGGCACTTGCTCTGTGACTACCGCCGCTATACCACCGCGTGGTTAGCAACGGAGACATTACTTGGTATGCGTGGTCAAACACGGGCTAGTGATTTTTAGGGCCCTGGGACAGAAGTGGTGACGAAGTCCGAGCCACGAATGCCCTGCGGGTATACTTACGTCATTCAGGACTTATATTCTTTGACCTCCTTTTAGTCATCTGGACTCCATTCGTTAATATATTTCTAGATTTTTCTTTAAACTTTTAGATCTCATTCTTGCCTTTTGCCTTCCTCCCCTACTGTAGTCCTATCATCTTCATATCATTTCAAACAGCTGATCTCAAGTAGCAAGCCCTGCATATAGCAACTAGGGCTGACATCTTCAGCTTCCATTAAACGTTTTCGTTTTCTCTATCTCTCTGCGTAAATTATGCATTGGTGATAATATTCCCATAGTAATTTCTGGAATAAAATACTGGCCGTCACTATAACGCATATACAGTAACAGTGAATGTGTTTAAAGCCGAGTGCGCAAACATTGCTTTTGCCATGCTTATCAATAAAAAGACCAAATAACATGTCGAGAGAAAGAGGCATTCCGTGAATCATCCAGGTTCCATAAGTAATGTCTCGCTGACTCATTTAGCCTGGGCAGTGTACAGCAGAAGGTAGGAGAAACCTTTTGTATGGTGGCCCCATGAGTAGCTAGTGTCATACCCAATATTGCTTCGATGAATGAGCTGCGTCCAGTTAATTGCTGAATGTCCAACTAAACGTCCAGCAAAATGTCCAGCTAATTTTGTGTTAGTTACGGACAGTGCAATTTTACCGCAAGTTTGATAGCGCATATCTCAACACAGAATACCACAGAATTCCACACAATTCTTCTTAGGTGAGTTCGCCTTGCGATCGTCCCGGTTATAATTTGTAAATTGCAAATGGGCTGAAAGGCAATTAGTTAAAAACATAATTAGTAAATTTTGGTAATTTGTAGATTATGCATTTCGATTTCTCGTGCAAGTAATATCCGCCTCTTCGAGCAGACCAGCTCAAGGACTAGAATTAATGGCGCTACCTGCCTCAGGCGATTTTTAAATATTGGTAAAAGTCTTAGCAGAAACACCTGGTATATCTTTGGTTAGCAGCGCGATGATCTACATGGGAATTGAGAGGAGAAGTGACAGGAAAGAGCGCTGCTAACCGAAGATGCAACATTACCAACACGCCCGTTCAGCCGGTATAGTTCACACCTGGTATAGTTACGTGGCTAAAATAATTCTCCAAAGAGGCAGGCGCATTACTTGTTGGGCTAGTTGGTGAAACAGATTTTGGAAGAGGTTTGCAAGTTGGCACACATACACACATGAAGCGCCAATACCAATTACGCCCCTCTCCTAATATTTACATCAAGTTTATGCGCAGTAACGTTTTCATGCTGCAATAAAAATAAGAGAAGCTTTTTTTTTCGTCAGATGCTGGCGATAGCCAGTTCAGTTTATATAAACATAAATAAAACCACCCCACGACGCGGCGTGCAGTACAGCAACAACAGCAGCAGCAGCAGTGGAAAAGTCGAAAGAAGAGGCGAAGAAAGCTTCGCTTCAAAATATGCAGCGACACAAGAGCTGAAGTCTTCAGCGAAACCTTTTACTCGCACCAGAGTCCGCGGATACCGAAAGTACAGGACTCTGTTTAATGCAGACGCACGAATGAGGCACACGCAGTAAAACATGGTGATGTGCATCCAATATCCTTCTAGTGTACCAGTGCTTTTCAAAAACCTTTCAAATGCGCTCCCTGGCATCAGGCGCGCTATTGATCACACAGTTTCCTGCTAAATTCACAAGAGGAAGCTCTGGCACCCCGGTCGTTCAGCTTGCATGGGGAGGATGGTTAGAGCACATGGATGTGCCTCATCTTCGTGTTTGTGGCTTCAGGCATTCTTGAGGCTCCATTTACTGCTCTTTATCTGCCGTTATTGGCCTAAATTTGAAGAACTCCTAATGTCCTAAACGCAGAAAGCATTAAGACTAGGCGCACACACATAGTTAGTAATTATAACGCAATATTTTCTTGAAAATGAACAATTTGCAAAGTCACAAATTCTGAAGCCAGAAGGACGAAGTTCGTGGGCTACCGCATGTTTACTCCCCATGATGGCTGAACCAGCATACTTGCAGCTCCCGCAGCTACTAGCACCGGAGCTGTTTCATGTAATTCGTGTAGGAACCTATGCTTTTGATGACCATGGACCCTACCATTCGGCAAGTGAAACAGCCAGGTTGGGTTAAGTAAACCACGTTCTTGTCCAAGGCGCTCCTCATCTGTAGCATGCTTTGGATACTCGAAAGCCTCAAGCGAAATCCTGTGACCATCAGTCGCGACCGTTTCACGTATTCTTTGAATACATTTCCTGTTATTCATCGGTTCGGTGATTGTCTGTGGTGAAAGCACTTCGACGTTGCTTCACATGCATTTCATGTCCATTCATTTTGGACATTGTCCCTTCCGCGGCCATCTGTCGAACTTTACAGCAGTGCACCAGCGTAACTCGATGAACAGTATTGAAAGCAGAAAAAAAAAGAATTTCTCAGAAGGCCTCACGAATTTCCGCAACTTTCAGTATAGCAACGTCGAGAGGGCACGCCCTTTGATTAAAATGCGTATTCGTGGTATTTAATCGTAACGCCCTCACTGCGTTACTGCTGAGTTTTGATCATCAGGATTAATACAGTGCTATACCGCCGCAAGAAAGTTAGGAATAACATACACATGTTATTAGAAGGGCGTACCCTCTCGACGGTGCTGACCGAAAGTTGTTGAAATTTAGCGGCCTTTTTCAATATCATTTTTAAAAGTACTGCCGACTGAGTTACGCCGGGTCATTGCGGTGAAAATCGACAGATGGCCGCGGGGGCAATGTCCCAAATTCTTGGGTGTGTATGGAGGAAAGGTCAAATCCAAAGCTATCTCGTAATATTTTGCGAAGCTATCGACGCTGCCGGTTGGGATATTATCAGCACAGCGTCATGTATGGTTATCTTCTCCTGTGGGGTCAGCTCGCGTATAGCTGAAAATTCCAACATGTGCAGGCGTTCATTGAAAAGCAATATGTAATCAGAGTGTGGACGTGCTATGCCATGTAGATGACACGAGGAACAGTAAGCTATTTGAATTTGTCGACGAATTACTTCGAATAACTGCACATGACACATTGGTTCACGTGAGGCTTATAATCTCCCATACCACGTAGAGCTGCGCCGTAGCTGGTGATTTAAAATGCGAAAGTTTTGCTCCATGGTCATGCCCGAACTGGGTACCATGAAAGGTCACGTTAATGAAGCACTCGTAGGCGCACATTCAGTGTTCATATACTGGCTATGAGTGCACCACAAGTGAGCCTGAAATCGGCGTGGCGGCTATAGCGAGCACTGGCGACTTTTTAAGCGTGCCGAAAACTTTCGGCTGGGGGGTAAGAGCATGAAGGCAGATTCTTGCGCCGATAAACATAGGCCAAGCGTCGATAAATGGTGTTCGATGATCTAGATTGCGCCCTGGGCTATCCGGGGCAAACCTTTGTGTTGGTGCCCCGAGATCAAAATGCAGATGTCATCTGCGTAGATGGACATTTTAACTGCCATCCGACCTACTTTCAGTGCGTCTGGAAGGCTGGCAATGGTAGAGTTAAAAAGCAAGGGAGAGGAGAAACTTCCTTGTTACAAACTAACCGCTGTAAAAGGGTCACTACCCCTAATTTCTTAATAGGAGTTTTGCAAAACTCGCGAAAACAATGTAACAAATTCACGTGGACTATTTAATATTGTATTAAAGTTGCCCACTTCAGGCACTCAACGGTGATACAGTTTTCAGAATTCAGGTGCCTGTTTCTGGTGCGGTGTTAGGGAGTTGTAAACCTATAGGGGTTCTTTTTTATGTATTTCTTTACTGACTTTCAAAAAACAAACTGGAGCCTGAAATCAAAATTGTGCTTTTAAAATAGGTACCAGATAGAAGTTTCTATTTTGAGTGCCGCAAATTTCATTCATATCGCTTCTGCAGTAACCCAAGCGACGTATTTTCTCGTTTCACATGAATGGGGAAATCAGATTTGGACGCCGAGCTACAGCTTCCTCTTAAACACAGCGACAGACATGAAAGTGGGATTCGCCGGTTTCACAGCTGGCGGCTGCACTCTGCGTGTCGATTCACGTATTGTACGAAGTATTGCACATTCGAAATGATTTCAGCAAAGCCGGCGTTCGGCTTTTCGATCTATCTCGTCTACACCGTGGCTGGCCGCGAAAACCGCATGTCCTCGCGCGCATGCCCAGTGATGGCGAAGAGCATCCGGTATAGCGATGGTGTAACCTTCTCACGTGCTCTACCTAGTGCCTATAAATTTCTGCTGCTGCAAGTACATTTCACATATCACCGGATGTGGCATCGAAAAGCACAGCTTGCGCACATTTCATTTTTGGCCGCCGCTGCGTATGACTATACATAAAGAGATCAGCCCAGTAAAGCAGCAGCAGAAGAGATGTGGAGAATGTATACCACAGTGATTCATTTGAGGCTGTGGCATTTCTTTCTCTGAGGTCGACGAAGCGCTTGCGAGATTGTCACTAAAAACCAGCCAACTAGCGCAACCAAGCTTAAATCTCTAAACAGCGCACTTCCTGAAATACAGAAAAGCTGCAGTGCTAGCTTGCAAGCAGCGCCAAAAGACACAAAGGACAAAACGAGACAGCAATATGTTCACAAGGCCCTGTCTTTGGTGTATCGGTTTCTGTGGCGGCTGTTTGTTGCCATGATAAAGCAACGAGCCCAATAATACGTCTTGACTACACTATTGCTAAAACGCTTGCATTCTGCACTCCATCTCTTCACTGCGAGTGAGATGTCGTTCATTTGGCGGAACCTTTTCTTTTTTTAATTTGTGTCCGATATGTGATTTTATACGAGAAGACAATGAGCGATTAAAGCGCGAGCAGCAAACAGAAAACAGTTGAGCAAAAGTTCATATGATCATTTCATAAACCGACTTTCGCGGATGATTCTCGCAGGTTCTTAAAATGAGTTCGAATACAGTTGCCGCACTAGAACACACAAGTTCAGCCAGCATGCTAAAAAGAAAAGAGAAAACGGCATAGAGGCACTTTTATTTTACAGGCTGCTGTGTTGACCCCTACGTAATGCACTGTCACTATACACAAACACCTCAAGCTCCCGTGCCAACACCACGTCAATTTCTCGAGTCACTGGAGAATTTTCTATAGAGGATCTGAAAACTGTGCTGGTGACTTGTAGGAGATGGTCATCGCCTGAGCCCGACGACATTACACGGTACTTGGAAATCTTGGTGATTCGTGGCGCGAAGGAATAGCTCCTTGTGAGTGGAAAGTGAGCCGCCTAGTCCTACGCGAGTTCTTACTACAAGACATGAGATTGTAACGCTTCGTCACAGCTCTGTCCAGCTGGGTCTGTTGTCTGCACATGCGTGCTCAATAAGGTAGCATACAACCGTTAATGTAACATGACGAAAGAAGCTAGCTCAGCTAAGTTTTTATTTTATTTATTTATTTATTTATTTATTTATTTATTATTTATTTATTTGCAGATACTGTCGGTCCACATCAGGACCAAAACAGGAGTGGTAACAATACATCAACATACAGTTAGCAGTGAAATGAACAATAGAATACAGCGATACAGCGATATTGCACTAAGACCACCATCACACAGCTTAACAGACTACGGACAAGAGGAGGCTGTCTCGCAGACTAGCTTATTAACCTCAGTGGGCCTGTGGATACCTTGCGTTAGAAAATAGGTAGTAAAAGTTAGTTGTGGCAGGTAGTAACGGCTGCAACTGCAAACTTTTTGCTAGATTAACAAAAAATACATGTGTGTATGCGAGTCTTGCTCTATGCACGCGTAACATTGCACTCCATATCGCTATCACTGCTACGAACTGTGGGCGAATGTGTAAAGCGCGATATTTGTTATAATCGTAAAGTAAACGTCTCACTTCTATGCGCCTACTCTTCTATGAACCCGTTACCATGATCCAGTTCGCTTTCACGTTCTATTATCTCAAATAACGGGCCCCATCCTAAAGAAGCATTCAGGCTTGCCGACATGAGCTTGCTCGAACTACTTACCGTAGGCGTTAGAGGACATTTAGCTGCTAACTAGCGTACATTGCTTCGCGGAACGCATCAACTTGAATAGTGACTCCCTCTCCAAGAAAATATCGGCACATATAGACATTTAAATTTTCACAATGGTACTTCGCTTACACTCATTTACGACCTGCAAGCAGGTTATATACGTGAGATACTATATTCACATTTCGCAATTTTTCACGTACCCAATACAAAAGCTTGATTCGCAGCTACTTTGCAAGATGTGTGCTCCATGTTTTGGTTCGTTACTTGATGGTATTTCTGCCGCCGGCCAATCGCTGCGCGGCGGGAAAATTTTACTTGCTCCACCGAATTGGCTTGAATTCGGCTGCAAGCTCAGCAAAATTTAGCTTTCGCGTGTGCTTGTCACTTGATGTCGCTGACCTACTTTCGTCAATCAATCAATCAATCAATCAATCAATCAAAAGTAACTTTTATTTCTCTACGAGAAATATGGGGGTGACGGAAAAAAAGCCGCAAACTGCTGCTTGCAAGGTTCCGGCCCCCACAAAGTCTAGCAGCAAGTGAGCCGCGGTACACTTCTGAATGTTATGTGTATAAGAAACAACAAAAGCATATTTATTGAAAAAAAATACACTTTGACAAAAGATAGACAAATAACCTATAATAACTTAATAAGGAGCAGAATATATATGTATATGTATATATATATATATATATACTTATATATAATATACTTATATACATACTTAATATGCGTTACATCTTGCCAGACAGAAAAAGAATGAGAAAATAAAACTTCACTGACCGTTTTTCTTTTGAGGAGAGAGGGAGACGAAACCTTTTTTTTTTCAACCATCGAGGTCCTTGCTCTTGAGGTCGAATGTTTTAAAATTACGTGCAACAAAAGCTGCAACCGTAATATACTTCTTTGTCATGTGTGCGACATTTTTGCCGCTTCATGAGGAGTTCACACTTTTAACCGGAATTGTAAAATCCCAAGAAAGAAGCGAATGGTACTACAGCTGTGATTTAAAGCACAAAGCTGCCGCTACGTGGGTATAGATATGCTAAAAATATTTGTCTCCTACTTTCCTTATAAACAATCAATATATCTCCTGTTGCTAAAGACACACCTTTGCTTAGGTGTGACAGAAAATTAATATTATAAATAAGGTGAGCATTCATATTATTATTATTATTAGTAGTAGTAGTAGTAGTAGTAGTAGTAGTAGTAGTAGTAGTAGTAGTAGTAGTAGTAGTAGTAGTAGTAGTAGTAGTAGTATCCCCTTTTCTGTCAAAAAACATATGTGCACGCTCTTGCGTATGGAATATTGAGGTGCGGCATCACACTTTTCGCCTTCTGTTCTGCGCGTTGGGAGAGCCGGGTTGACGCTCTTTTAAAAAAAACATGCTCCAAAGTGTAGCGTATACCTCGCCTCTACTTTCGCCACACATATATTTCCCGCCGTAGGTTTTCCTTCGCTCCGCTCGTTGTTTGTTTAAACAGTGGTGTTGTCGTTTTGGGGTGTCGGATTTCAAAGTTGAGCACAAACCTGCGTGCATGCTCTGTTCGGGCTTGCGTTTTACTGTGCCTCAACGAGATACGGCGAGGCACGACGATGTGTGTACGTTCCTAATCTATATATTAACAATCGACCGGAGGATATTTTCTCAGCAACCTCGAAGAGGTAAGTGAAATACATGATCCGTGCACTTTATGTTAATATTCACGCTTGCTTTGCCTTCTTACCTACGTAACATTTATGTGGTAGTTGTTTCAAATATGTGAAACTTGCAGTTTGTGTGTGTCTGTTTCGTTTTTAGATTTTTGTTATGGTGACACTTGAACTCTATATACTGTTGTATTAAATTTGCGCAGCCACTTGAAATGTCGCGCGCACATTTTGTAACAGCGTTATTTTTTCTTTGATATCTGAATATTCTCCTATTTTAATGTATTGGCTTGCCAAATCTGCAGGGCTATGTCCCACAAGCCCTTGTTGGCTTAGACAGGCCTTGTGATGGCTGTGTATACCTGTTATGGCAATAAAGATATGATTATTATTATTATTATTATTATTATTATTATTATTATTATATTATTATTATTATTATTATTATTATTATTATTATTATTATTATTATTATTATTATTATTATTATTATTATTATTAGTCGCAAATACATTAATCGTATAGCCGTTCACGAAACGGTGCGATTTTGCAAAGCTTCTCGTTCGTCAGCGATATTTGCCATTGGCAGGCCACCTTCACTAATAGTACAAGGGGCGTTCAATAAAGATTTCCCCTGACTCACTTTTAATTATCGCAGTATGCTGACACGGCACATGAGTAATGGTATAAGTCTTTATAGGTTATCTACCAATTGGCAACTCTGAAATTTTAAGGGTATTTCATTTACAGGTGATGAAATGGTGCGAGATGGGATAATGGACCCAAGGGAATACAGACAGAGCACTCGTGAAGTTTATTTACTTGAAAGGCCGTGCACCAAGGGATGAGAGAAGTTTATTGGGAGGATTCCCCATCATATGATGTAGTGAAGAATTGGCATCGTGAATTCAAATGTGGTCGGACTTCGGTGGAAACGGCTCCAATTGCAGGGCGAGCCCGCTCCGCCATCGATCAACACAAAATCCCGCAAGCGGAAGCCGCCATATCTTGGAACATGGCCACGCAACCATTCGTAACCTATCCAAAATGACAACATTAGTGTGAAGCCCATGTAAGAAATTCTTGAAGACCATCTTCATATGCCTAAGGTAACCACTCACTGGGTTCCTCGGCTGCTCACAACTTTCCAGAAACTGGGATAAAATGAAATGCTCCCCGACTCTTTTGACGATGTGCCATGGAAATAAGGAGAACTCTTTCAACAGACTTATCACGCAGAGTGAAAGCTGGGTCCATCACTCTGATCCGGAGGTTAAAGTCCAATCGATGCAATGGAAGCATCCGCGCTCACCTACTCCAAAGAAGGCACGTGCCCAACCCTCAGCCGACAAGGTCATGCTCACAGTATTTTGGGACCACCACGGTGTAGTGTTGATGGCTTTCCTGGCAAAGGATACCACGATTACTGGGGCATACTATGCTTTACTGCTGCGGAACTTGGCGGTGGCCATCAAAACTAAGAGACGTTGCATAATAACCAAAGGTGTCCACCTTCTGCAAGACAATTTTTCAGTTTGCAACTAACATGTTGCCCAGATCTAAGCACACAGCTACGGGTTTGAATTTCGACTCCATCCCCCTTATTCTCCCGACCTTGCACCATCAATGAAGTCATCTTTGAACGGCGTGCATTTTCTAGATGATGAAGCTCTTATTTCCGAAGTCACAATGCGGATTTTGGAGCAATCTGTCGACTTCTACAAGCGAGGTAATTAATGTTGGATAAAAATTATGAGAGAGAGATAAAACTTTATTGTGTCCATGATGGGGTCTGGGGGCGGCGGGGGTTGGGAGACTAACCCCCAGGCCTCCCCTTCCTCAGATGGCGGCCAGCCCTTGCTTTCTGGTGGCGTCTTCGGCTTATCCGGACGGCCCAGAGCTGCTCTTCTGGGTCCAAGCTGAGCAGCAAAGTCTCCCACTGCTCGGCCGTAGTTATGATGCGTGTAGTGTTAGTGCGGTGGGTGTTGGTGGGTGTAGCTTTCGGGCATGCCCAGATGATGTGATCGAGGTCAGCGCGGGCCTCGCAGGCTTTGCAGAGTGGGGAGTATGCATCGGGGTAAATTCGGTGGTATAGCACGGGCTTTGGGAAAGTTCGCGTCTGAAGTTGTCGCCAAGTGGTGGATTGTGATTTATTTAGTGTTATGTGTGCTGGGGGGGTAGCGTAACCGCTCTCTGCAGTAGTGGAGGAGGATTTCTCTGAATGTGACCAAGCGATCGCGCGCGTAACCGCGATGCAGAACAAAGGGCTCGTCAGGATCGGAAGACGCAGGAGACGGATGATGCGCGTGGTGTGCGAGAGCTCGGGCGGCATCGTGGGCGACTTCGTTTCTAGCCAGACCCAAATGACCAGGGGCCCAGATGATCTGTACACGGCGTTGCCTTGAGGCGGGAGTGCCGGAGAGTATTTTCTGTGCTTGGGGTGCTATGAGTCCTCTTGTGTAGTTGCTAATGGCAGTTTTTGAATCGCTGATGATGTAGTTTGCATTGGTAGAGGCATAGGCCAAGGCGATGGCCGTTTCCTCTCCTTCTTCGGGTTGAGTGGTGAGTATTGATGCGACCGCGGCGAGGCGGTATTGCGAGCCTGCGACTACGGCGTTCTGGTGGGGGTATTCCGCGGTGTCCACGTAGGCTACATCTCCGGCTTGGTCGTAGCGCTTTTGTAGATGTTTAGCTCTGTCTGCACGTCGCTCCTGAAGCTCCCACGCACTATGAGAATCTATGTTATGCGAAGCATTTTGCCGGTATCTGGTTATCCAGCATTGTTTTTGATTCCGCAAAACGATACCAATACTTCTAGTTGCTTCTTCCCTAGCAATTTTACGTCAGAATGATTCTTGTGTGTTGCTCCTGCATACAAGAAATGCCGCAGCGGCATAAATGAACAATACTTCACTACAAGTTGGACGGAAAATTTGGAGGACGCTTAAGCTTCGCCGAGTGAAAGGCGATAGCATTCAAAGATCCCTGAATGCTTGTCAGGCTTCCCGGCAACTGCAGCTTTTCTTCTTTTTTTGTTCTCCACCTTCGCGCTGCCGAGGAGGCGAGCGCCATTTGGATGGGGTTTTCGCAAGTAACATACCCGAGCGCGCCGAGAAGTGCTGGAAAAGGGGTCTGTGTTTGAGTTTCCTCGTAACAGAATTATGTTTTCTTGTACATTCAATTTACAATCCGACGCTATCATGTTTGTAGGTTGTAGTTAAGTCGTACTTTAGCATTTTTCTGACGAATTTTACTTTGAGAAATTGCATTTCTTTCACCAACCCCTTGCGCCACGCGGAGGGCTTGTGTGGTCAGGGTGGTTCGGGATGAATTTTGCCGCCACGGATGCCACGGACGGCAATGCTTACGCCGACGCCTGCGCCGACACCAACGCCGTATTTTATGCGACACAGGGCCCTTATCGCTATCGCGTGTAAATTGAGGTAGATACCAAGTCGGGTACCTGGAGGCATTGGCGTAGTGAGGGCGGGGGGGGGGGGGGGGGGCTATATATATATACAGGGAGAGAGATGTGAAGGAAGGGGAGGAGGGGTCGTTGTCGGCGGAGAACCACCCCTCACCCAAAATAAATTTCTGGCTACGCCACTGCCTGGAGGCGGACGCTCTTTCTTTCTCTGGCGGGGCTGCTGTCAGGACAGTTAGTGGCATCTATTAAGTATATTTTGAAACGTCGAAGTGCCTCAAAAAACCTCAAGTGATATTTGAAGTTCAGCGACACGCACGAGATTCGCAGCATTCTTTTACATTATGGCAGCATTTTTTGCCACTGGGATACAAAGTCTTAAAACTATAACAACCTTAACGCTAGAGCTGTTCGTAAGAGCATACACCAGCCAATCGTGAGTGAGGCCACGTTATTAGCACAGGCGGCGAGGCATTCGCAAGGCGCACTTACAAACGAAAAGCTTTCTGATACGGGCCAAATTTCGAATCGATTTCCTTTTCAGTACGCCGCATGTATAACGGCTCTCCACACTCCCCTCTCTGACGGAAGAAATAGAAGGGGAAAAAAAGGAAGAAGAAAGTGTCAGCATGCAAATGCGCCAAATGTAAACGTGCTCGGTGCCACATTTTCTTTCTCTCTTGAACTACCACGCAGCATCTCGAAGTGTCACTCCGGCGGCATGCACGCACACGTGAAGCAGAACGAAACGGCCCAGTGTCACCGCGCCAGCGAAGTTCGCCCAAGTGACGTCTCGGCATTTGGAAGAAGTGGAAGGAAAACCTTGAGCCTTGATTAGACTTTCAACGAGCACGAGCACTGCCCCTGCGCTCGCTGGTGCAAGACGCGGGATACAGAGTCTCACATCGGCCCCATCAAGCGGCGCGCAATTGGCGCCCCGCCCTCCCTCCGCTGAGCGTGACATCTTGTTTGGCTCCCGGTTGACGGGGCTGCAAACGAGCAACCGTTCTTTGCTCCGTAAGCAAGTTTATGAACCCTGATGCGGAGGCGACCCGTCCTGCAAGGTTGCTATCGATATTCATTTGCTATATTGTGAAAAAGTACGTACTGCATTTCGTGAAAAAAAAAGTAAAAGGCTTGTATCCATTGATAATCACAATGAAATGGATACCAATTGTAGGGACAGCATAAATACACATGAGAAGTGTCCATTCCTAATGTAATGCAGAAAGTCGCGAGCGAGATGGAGAGAGAAGATGTTTGATGGAAACTTAAGCTGTAAATCCTCCTATATACAAGGCTTGCTATACTTCTGATGCGGTGTATGAGATTATATGAATATGAGAAGGAACTAAAGCAGAAATAAGTATATGAAATAAAGAACGAGAAATAAACAAAGAAATCAAGCCGTGATGACTGACACAACATTAAATAATGCCTGTAAGACTTGAGTGGCGCAAGTTTAACAGCAGGGCCTTCGGTAGCTCGGACTGCTTCCCCACTTTAGTCCTAGAGCTTTAAAGAATCACCAGCCCGTATTGGCCCACGTATATAATGTGAAGTCATTGCTGCTACCCCCGCGGTGGTATAGTGACACAGAAAGTGCTCAACACCACCAGGTAGCTTGGACTTGTTGGGAACTGACTTTTCTGATATTAAAGAAGGAAAAAACGGTGTAAGGTACATAATGTCTGAAACAATGAAAGATGCCTTCAACGTGTTTGCCCAGTCCCCGGGGCACGCGTTAGGTGAGCTGCGGGTTGATGGTGAAATTAGGGGTATACTGACGATCAGGGTTGGTCCAAAAAGCAACTTGCCTTCACCATGTGCGAGACAATAGCTCTGACGTCCTCACAGAAAAGTGAAATCTGTGCAGTGGATTGCACAAAGTGCGCCTTCTTCGCAATGGCGCCTGTCTTCGCGTTTATTAAATGCGTAGGCATTTCGACGCCTACCCAACCAGGAAACCCACCTGTCCGTCCTTTCGTCCGTCACGTAAGACGATCGCTTTCAAAATAGGGCCCGCTGCAGAGAGCGAATTGACCTTCGTGCCACCTCTCGCTTATGGCGCTGACGCAGCCGCAGCCGTGTTACGGTTGATCACGGTTCGACATGGATGGATAAGGCATTAAAGGGCAATAACGGCTTATAATTATCGGAACATCATCAGCGCACCTGGCGCCACCACCTGTAGTAGTTTGCTTGCGTCATCAATTCACCTTGCGCAAAACCTGCTATGAGTAACTATCTAAGAGGGGGAAAAAACGAAATCAGGAAAGAAACAATTTATGTTAACTGAAAGTGAATCTGCTTACTTTTCGAAGTGAAATCAGGATGCTTTATAACGCGTATTTATAAAGCGAGGAACACCAAGGAAGAAGAAGCATGTGCTTGCTGCGGTAAAGCTATAGGGAAACGATGGAACATGTTTAATTAGAATGTGAAGATATCTACCCAGCTGTCGGTTTAGGCTCCTCTGGACTCCTTGACGCCCTTGACTTCAGGGATAACAGGGGGAAAGTAAACACGTCCGCAGTGGACATTAGAAAAAGGCGATTGGAGGTTTAGTGGCAGAAAACTAGGGATACCACAAACAAAGGAGACTACAAACGCACAGTGTGTGTGTGTGCGTGCGTGCGTGCGTGTGCGTGTGTGTGTCTGTGTGTGTGCGTGTGTGTGTACGTGCGTGCGTGTGTCTGCGTATGTGTGTGTGTGTGTGTGTGTGTGTGTGTGTGTGTGTGTGTGTGTGTGTGTGTGTGTGTGCGTGTGCGTGTGCGTGTGCGTGTGTGTGTGTGTGTGTGGTGTGTGTGTGTGTGTGTGTGTGTGTGTGTGTGTGTGTGTGTGTGTGTGTGTGTGTGTGTGTGTGTGTGTGTGTGTGTGTGTTACAAAAGATAGGTGGGGCATTAGGGAAAACAAGAACAAGATCTTGGTGGCGCAACCCACTATCCCATTTCAACGGGGACGTTCGGGAGTTTGATTTGATTCGTCCTGGCTACGAGTTTCTCGTAGTTTTCTATTTGCTATAGAGCTAATCTGGCATCGCGTACTCATATTCGGCATTCATTACTCGCATTTATCCCTTAATTGATTGAGTTGGGCTGTTCTCATAATATTTTCCTCGTTCGAAGGAAGCCAAAAAAAGTGCGCTCGGGCAAAAAGATAATGAAAACCAAGGCGAGGTGTAAGCTGTGTGATCTTCGCAGCTGTGCTATTGTAATTTGGACGTTTTGAATTGCGAAGGCATACTCATTGACTTCTTTGCTCTTTAGCCGAATGTTGGCGTCGTGCTAATTTTAAAAAACACGACACCTCTGCCATTATATAATGTAAGGATTCCTTTCTCTCTATTCTATTCCTTTCTTATCATCCACCGTTCGCGGCCGAATGATCCCGCTGATAACGTGTGCTGCTCCAGCCACAGGGACGAAAATCAATTGCTTTATTCGTTACATTATCCCGGCTCTGGGTTGAGTCTACGAAATAATCGCTAAATATTGCTGCATCGCATGCCATTTCTGTTTCTTCATTTTCAGTCAGCCGTGAAAAAGCGGGCAACACGAGTTGCAAGCAAGGGTGGCGAATCGGGCGAGTTGGAACTCATCCTTGATAGCAGGGCATGGCTAAACGAAGACACAGAAAAAGAGGGAGGAAACGGGATAAGCTCGGAATACCGTATTTTCCATCTACTTCTGTGTCTTCGTTTTGCAGTGCACTGCTATCATGGATGTGTTGTGCAAGGCGCAAGCGTACCACCGGGAACAGTCGCCTTGGCGTGGTCGCGCTGCCTCCAACCCCGCAACCTTCTAGTCTGCGTCGGAGTTCAGTAGATTTAACTATATCTGTTCAATTTGTATGATAAGGCATTACATGCTACTGTAACGAGTGGTATATACCGGCATTTCATTTTTGTTTGCTCGTTTGCTTGGTTAATTGCTTCAATCAATGCGCAGTAAACACTCGCAGCTTGACTGTGAATGAGCATGTAGAAGTAAAATGAAAACTTGATAAAATAACTGCAGAAAAATGCTTTCGTGTTGTAAAGTTAAATTGAAATACATCTCCCTAACACAGGGAACTTTATTTCTTTACAGACACAGTTCTCTCCTTCATTTCTTTACCAATGTCCGATGCTGGGTAGCAGGTTCGAATGAAGATCGAGGAGAGGGTGCGTAGCACGCGGCCGCAAAGTTTGGCACTCCTTATAACAGAGACGTGAGCCGACTTTAACGCAGTTAAATAACCTCGTGTATTGTTAAGGAAGCAAACGGGCTCATGAATATTCGAAACTTGCTAATAACAAGTACAATATCGTCCTATTCAATTCGGTCTTCGAATCGAATATTCACTGGTCGTAAATACGAATGTTTCTACAAATAGTTTTTGAACATTTCAGCCTACGGCGGCCGCATTTCGATGGGTGCTAAATTCAATAACGCTCGTATAATTACAATCAGGTGCACGTTAAAGACACCGAGGAGCTCAAAATTAATCGAAGCCTCCTCTTGGGCGTTCCTCATAACCCGCTGTGGAGTGTTGGGACTTAACGCCGCATTCATTTTATCGCCAGGTGTGTGCGATTAAGTAGAAAATGGAAGTAAAAGGGCGATAAATGTCATCCTGGTGGCCGTATTAGACATAAAACATGAGAAGTTACGTAGTGTAGCATGCTATAATGTCACTCAGGGAGCAAGGTGTTTCCGGCTAAACCGCTTTCATTCGCACGAACTAATGAGTTCTGAGTGTGTTGCGAATGGCCCGCTTATTTGCTCCTATGTAATGTTCCATGTGTGATTTTATTAAGCAAGGCTTCATAACGGGGTGATTCCACGAGAGATCAACGCGGGCCCAAAAATTCATATTTTAGATTTCATTCAATATTTTATATTTTGTGCGCATATCACTCGGTAGTACGAAAGTGAACTTGCCGTCTTTGACAAATGGATACTTTAGGAGAAAAAAAATATCGAAATTCTTCAGGTTGCAGGCGCCATTTTCATGCACCGGGCATTCTCGCAAATTCACAACAATGTGAAATACAAAATATTACGGCTACAAAGAATGCATTTTCTTGTGTAAAACGTATACGTAAAGAAGAGTCAGCAAGCGTTGTTTGAGGCTTCTGTGCAAAACGGAAGTGTTTTAGAAAAAATTCTTAATTTCCTACACTTTTCGAAATTTGCTATATTTACGAATTTTTATCTACTAAACTAATGCATGTAGCCTTTTGAAATTTGATGGGCTATGAGAACTTAACCTGTTTAACGATTGTGCTGAATATTGTGGCTGTAGCACAATTTTCAATTTTTACACTTTGCCTCAAATGTGAAGTTTCGACAAAAATGAACACTATTTAAAAATCAAAATAATAAAAAAACCATCGTTAATTTTTCTCAAAATTTCGCAAACAGCTGTCCACAGACACTGGAAAAAGAACATTAAAAACATCTTGCATTATTTTGTTTTTAATGACAATATATGTGGTAGAAATAGAGAGCTTCGTCGGGATGCAGCAAGGTGCTAAGAAATAGGGACATCGGGGTAAAAAGAACGTCCATTAGCCTCTGACTTGCCTAAACTTCGCCATGAGTGCGACACAAGGGTAATTTTACCCTCATGGTCAATACTTCTGCATAAAATACCATTTAGTACAATACACATTCTCTTGAATGTGAGTAAAGATACGTCAACAGAGTAACCTTTACATGGCTCATTTTATTTAACATGTGTGCGTAGCTTGCAGCACAGATAATGGCAGATTTAACGGTGAACTCCCTGTGCATGTACACAAATAACAAAATTTACGACAGGTAAAAGTCTCTAAAAATGTTGTACTCGCCATGGCTCCATCGGAAGCGTCATTATACAGCATAACCTAAGATACGGTGGTGGGGGGGGGGGGTGATGGTATTGGTTAGGGCTGATTTAGCTGGAAGATAGCGCCAGCGGTTGCTCTCTCTTCTGCCGCCTCTTCAAAAAGGGGGTTGAACAGGTGGAAAGAGGCGCGACACACGGATGAACTGTTCCGCGTTAACAGGGTGGAGGGGAGGGGGGTGTTCGCGGAACTAGTTCTTACTCTATGAAACAGCGTATAGCTTCTGCGTGGCGGTTTCCTTAAACGACTCCTGGATGGTGAGGTGATATTCAAAGTGCTAAAACCACTCCTGGATGGTGAGGTGATATTCAAAGTGCTGAGAAGTATTTATATAAGGGGTGACTCATTGGCACTCTTAATTTAATCTGCTGCATCATTGCCTGCAAGTCCAACATGTGGCGGTATCCACTGAAACTTCAGAATGAAATGCCTATTGCTGAGCTCCTTAGCTAACATCAATAACTGTCGGCCGAACTTGCTGCCATACAATGCACGGGATAATTGTTGGAGCACCGCTGACAAATCCGAAAGGATGAAAGCGTGCTGAGAACGCGTCCTCAGTTTACGAAGCGCTGCAGAAATGGCGGCTCTTTCCACATTTTCAATAAGACCAACTGATCCAGAGGGCCAGATCACGCAGATCTAATGAAGCGAATCTAATAAAGCTTGCTCTTAAGAGGAAGCTTTAGCTCGGGCCCAACTCCGATGCCGCCTATTCAAATACATGTAAAACGCAGAAACAATTTTCTGAGATAACCACTGGGCCGATTTTACTGAAATTTGTTGCACATGATAGATAAAGGTAAATTCTAGTGACTGTCGGACGCGAAATGTCGATTTTTGGCCTGCATTATGTAACTGGAATTTTCAAGAATTGGTAAGTTAAAAAATAGAATTGGAATAGAATTGGAATTTTCAAAAATAGAAGCACGATGTTCACAAATTGTGCTTCTAATAGCTCTGCACCTATATAAAACATATTGCAGACCTGTGAACGGCACCTATTAGAGCTTTCAAAACAGACAAATTTGATATGCCAATTTATTCCTTACATGAATTTGTTACATTGTTTACGAAGATTTTACACACGTTCTACACACAAAATAGTAGTCTATTTCAAAGCCATGTAGAATATAGCAATTTTGTC
This sequence comes from Dermacentor silvarum, assembly GCF_013339745.2. Taxonomy (NCBI): domain Eukaryota; kingdom Metazoa; phylum Arthropoda; class Arachnida; order Ixodida; family Ixodidae; genus Dermacentor; species Dermacentor silvarum. The sequence continues at coordinate 12,309,513 of NC_051154.1, read as the reverse complement.
CAGTTTAGATTTACTATTCGGCGCAGTTTACAAGATTGTGATATCATGTTTCATTGCTGAGATAGAGTTGTAAATTTGATAGTTTCGTTTTCTGAAGCTCTGCTATTTTATCAATTTTATTAAACAGTTGACGACTTAAATAAAAAAATCGCAACCAACAGTCACTAGAGTTTCACTTTTCTTTTAACTGCAACAAACGTCATCAAATGTGGTGCAGTGGTTGCCGAGAAAAGCTAATTCTCGGTTTACATGTATTTAGATAGGAGCACCCAAGCTAAAGAGAGAGAGAGAAGTCATAAGGGAAAGGCAGGGAACCCAAGCTAAAGCTTCCTCTTAAGGCGGCGGCCACACCGCCAGCAACTTTCAACGTATTTCGCATTACCACCTGTTTGCCACCGCCTCCCACGGACCCATCCCCATTCTACTACACTCTACCAACTCGTTCGAAAGAGACGATTTTTAGAAGAGCATCATCTGAAAGCGCTAACAAAATGTGGGCGCGAATGATGGCCCAGTAGCACAATTTACGTCAGAAAGTTAGGCACTTGAGAACTGCGTGCTTGCACTCATAATACTAGTTTACCAAAACTGCCCTTTTGTCGCAATCACGGCCAAGTTTAGGCAAGTCAGAGGCTAATGGACGTTCTTTTTACCGCGATGTCCCTATTTCTTAGCACCTTGCTGCATCCCGACGAAGCTCTCATTTCTACCACATATATTGTCATTAAAAACAAAATAATGCAAGATGTTTTTTAATGTTCTTTTTCCAGTGTCTGTGGACAGCTGTTTGCGAAATTTTGAGAAAATTTTAAGCTGGGGTTTTTTTTTTATTTTGATTTTTAAATAGTGTTCATTTTTGTCGAAACTTCACATTTGAGGCAAAGTGTAAAAATGGAAAATTGTGCTATAGCAACAATATTTAGCACAATCGTTAAACAGATTAAGGTCTCATAGTCCACCAAATTTCAAAAGGCTACATGCATTAGTTTAGTAGACAAAAATTCGTAAATATAGCAAATTTCGAAAAGTGTAGCAAATTAAGAATTTTTTCTAAAACACTTCCGTTTTGCACAGAAGCCTCAAACAACGCTTGCTGACTCTTCTTTACGTATACGTTTTACACAATAAAATGCATTCTTTGTAGCCGTAATATTTTGTATTTCACATTGTTGTGAATTTGCGAGAATGCCCGGTGCATGAAAATGGCGCCTGCAACCTGAAGAATTTCGATATTTTTTTTCTCCTAAAGTATCCATTTGTCAAAGAAGGCAAATTCACTTTCGTACTACCGAGTGATATGCGCACAAAATATAAAATATTGAATGAAATCTAAAATATCAATTTTTGGACCCGCGTTGATCTCTCGTGGAATCAGCCAACGTTCAATTTCATGACAGAAACTTCCTATCGTTGTGAATATACTAGCATGGGAAGATCGTTTTATATTAGTGGCAAAAATGGCTGGTAATTTTTAGAAAAGAATTCTACATTCGATTCGATTGGATTGAGCGCCGACCGCGTTGAAATCACTTTAAGAGCATGGAGCGGCTCGGGCGAACGAACACATAGAACCGGATTATTCCCGAATCACTGAGCACGTATCGCACCAACCATGACCTTTATATCCTTGTCGCTTTCCGGAATTATTCCTTTGAAGCACCGTCAAACGCTTATTATGCATGTTTTTTTTTGTTTTTTTTTTTTCATTTCTCAGTGGGTACTCGATCCAGCATTTCAGTTGCATGGATGCACGAATGTCGTGTTGCGGAGAGTAAAGTCCGCCGAAGGGAGCAGCATTGTGTGCTGCAAACACACACACACGCGAGAAAAGCATAATTTATGATCAAGCTAGCTACCCAAAGGCGCATATTCACACAGGCATTTGACGCACATCACGCGACCGACCACCACTGGTGACCGAGAATCCAGAGCCGCAGACGCGACTTGCAAACCGACCCACCGAAACATGTGGTTCTCAACTAAAATCTACTGCTTCCACATTCGTAACTTCTTTCGCCCCGAACGAATTTGCGTCTTAATGGTCAGACACAAACTGAGACGTTTCTGCTTGCGTCTGACTTACCTAGGGTAGGCAGCCAATTTAACTGTGCTATCTCGCACACGCTTGACTCTCTTTGCTTTTCGCTTGTTATTTGTGCGTATGTATTTTGACGGTAGTGTTGTAGCTGTCTTGAAATGTACCACTGTGGTGTTGGCTCCGGCACTGGTGTTACACTGCCGAAGAAAATGCGGTAATGGTGTCCCGCAGGGGTGGCTCAGTCAGCTAAAATGCAGTAATGGTAGCACGCCAATTTGTTCGGCAGTTCAGCAGCTCCAGTTGCAGGATAAAAAAATCAAACAGCGAGCGACTCATTGAAAACAGTCGCCTACTAGCCAATTGCGACGACCACTTTGTCGGTGGCGCGACCTTCGCAACTTGCTTATGTAAAAATGCGCCTTAAGGGGAGGTGCTCCTGAGAAATACATTTTCGTTATTAATAAAGTTTACTGAATAAATTTTATGCTAAATATACAGTTTACTCTCCGATTTTCGTATGCGTTTTTATTTTCTCGATATCTTTGAACACGGAAGTGGGAAAAGTAGAGTCTCTTGTGCAATGTTTGGACTTCAGACCAGGCCTAGCAGAGGGTTACAAAATAACCTATATTGCTTCTTATAAAAAAAGTCATTGTAAATACGGTCGAAAATGCTTTTCTATTAGCTTTATTATTATAAAAATGTTAATTAGCACTGTCAATATTGAGGGCATCGATGATTAGTGTCCTTACAAGTTTGTGACCAAAATTTCAGCGAAAACTAAAAACCTAGGTACTTGCACGAGTATGCTACACATATTTGTGCATGCGCACGGAAAATTTAGTAGTTATCGAGTCATAATAAGTGCAAGTATTTTTTGCGCACAAGCAGTGAAAACAGAGTAGCATTGAAAAAAGAGAAAAGCGAAGCTTAAAGTTTCTAAACATGCTAATCACTATTGCAAATAATCAATTTGCATGCGACTTGGTCAGAATGCAGACCAGTATTTTCACAATAAGTGTGAGTTACTCAGAACTCTTCGGAACTAACTCCTCAAGCCGGGCTTTCTTTGCGGGACTGCAATGACGAGAGTTGGTTTCAGCTGTTTTTGTTCCAGACATTCTTTTGATTTTTCTCTGCTCTATCTGGTTGCTCAGACGGATCAACTCTCGAGCGGGAAGGACGCCCTATGCCTGCCTAACATCTTCAAAGATTTCGTGACGTATGTTGAACTACAGTATGACCGTAAATGTGGTCATCTCCACAACAATGCTTGAAGTAATTCTTGTTCAAGTTGGGGCACAGCCCGCAACCAAATCTTGCTGTTGAGTGACTGACGTTTGTGTGACCGGCGTTGCTTTTAAGTGACTGACTTGCTGATGTTTTGGGCTTCACCCTGAATACAGCGAGACCACAGCTCTTCGCTTGTCAACCTCTCATATGTACTACGACGCATAGCCTCGCAGTTAAACAATGGGGAGAATTGAAGAATGAGCCGGTGCCGACTCAGCTAAGGCTAGTGCTTGCTTGTGGTTACACCAGGAAAGCTCACCATCTGGGCAGAACTTGTGGTTGTGAGTCTCATCACTTCAGCATGAATAAAAAAAAATGAAGCCCCTACAGCTACAATGCCTCGATAATAATAATGTTTGACGCTCTTCAGCTCAGAGAAACGTCTTGATTTGTGACAGATGAAAATAGATTCTTGAAGTGTAATTTTCCTATACAATCTAAAAAAGGAGTTTTAAAGGAGAAGGGAAAATTTTCGACCCGCGTCTTCTCTTTACTTCGACCTGCTTGATTATTGATAATTCCTCATTGGAATGGCCAATAGGCCACTTTGTTACTTCTGCGCGTGCAGTAAAACGATCGTACACCTTCCTTTCAAGTTCCCTCGTTTCAACCCGCAAAGAGCAGCGGCTCTCAGCCACGCTAGACAAGCTGGACAAGCGCCCACTCAAGGAAAGTAAAATTCTGGGACACTGACCTACACGAACACCAGCGCGAGCTACTATAAAGGTGTTGTTGCGTCAGTTAAGAGATACTGGAGTTGTGAATGTGCACTGTGTGGCATTGAATGTACTAGTGGGACGTTGACACTGTGTGAGACTATGTGGTGTCTTCGCAGACAGTTTGACAGCGCCCACAGAGGCTGCTCTGTATTTTATTGCGGTAGCAATTAAATGGCACCTCCAGGCGAATTTCCGCCGTCGCCGTCGCTGTCGACTTCGACGCGATGTTCCGTATAAAGCGGGGAGATGTGCATGCGCTAGAAGGTGGCGCAGGAAAACGCAGTTCTCCTCTTCCACTCCAGCCGCGGCTGCCCAAGGTGGGGATGAGCGCGGCCACACGTGCCCTATCTGCTGGTGGCTTCGTACGCTCTCTGTTCTCGAGCGCCTTGTTAGCGTTGAAGCAAGAGGCAGCACGAAGGGTGATTCGCTCGCCGCTGTAGCTGCTTTTCATTACGTCAGCGTTCTGACAGAGAGCGTCTGCAGTGATCGAATGAGATGTGTTCATGTTTTCCTGTGCGCGCTTGACACCATGCTTGTTAATTTAGTTAGTAAGCGAATGTTTACAGCACAGCTCATACGGCCAATAAAACGACAAACCTTAATTCGTATACCTGTGTAATAATTTGTTATCGCAATCAATGATTAACCTTTCGAGCGACACTGAGACTTTTTTTTATTCTTTATCTCATCTTTCGCACCCCCTTTCCCCCTTCCCCGGTACAGGGTAGCCAACCGGAGATATCTTCTGGTTAACCTCCTTGTCTTTCCATTCCTTTTGTATATATATATATATATATATATATATATATATATATATATATATCTTGATGAAAAATATAACTGAACAAGACTTAATACGTTCGAGGTCGAATAGATTGCTGCAACGGTGAATACTGCCCGTGCATGTGATCGAACTTGAGACCTTTTCGACATACTCATTCTATTAGCGGCAATGCCCAGGCTCTCGACGTGGTCACGAACTATAGTTTAACAAAAGCATCCGTCAACGTATAGGCTGTTTCGCGAAGACTCTTCAGGTCTTGTCTCCTCCCTGCAGGTGATTCCAAGGATGGAGATGAACCACAGCTGTGGCGGGACGACCACTGCTGAGCGTCCATGAAGCGCAGCGCCCTCTATGCGATCGGGGCCTTCCTCGTGGCCCTGTGTGTGGCCGGCATCTTTTGCGTCATCCTCGCCGACATCACCGTCGGCCTCTTCATCATTGGCACAGCGCTTACCGTGGCCCTCCTTTTCGGCATCGTGTGGATGGGCCGCACCTGCTACGGCGGAATGCCGCGCCGCCCGTCGCTTAGTGCCTCGACAGACGAGCATTCTCAGCCGCCGGGAGACTCCCTCATGGCCATCGACATTCCGCCCTATCCGGCGCCATCGGAGAAGGCGTTCCGAGAGGCGCACAGTGACAGGGCCGACTCGAGGGCCGTGCTCTACAAAAGCAGAGACGGGGCCGTAGTCATAACGAAGAGGCCACCCGTTCTCAGCGACTCGGACAATGATTACAGCGGCGTGTATCTTTAGGGAGCAGTAGAGCTCTTGCTGAAAGCGTGGCGTTCACCGGGGATTTCCGCAGCGACAAAGTATTAAGGTTGTCGACTGCGTTTGTTTACTTTTCCTCCATTTTAAAGCCAGTGTTCAAAGATACTTTGCCGGTCATATGACAGGAAGTTGAAGCGTCGCTGCTGCTTCTATCCCGTGTACCCCTTGTTTTTCCTGCAGCTGCTTCGTAGTCTGCCGATAACACACGGTCGTCACCTCGACTGCGTCCGGCACATCTGTTGCGGGCACACGACTGCATGTGCGCCGGCCTGGCGTGACCCGTTCGCTCGCATCTGCCTCACTTGTCACCTTGACGCAGCGCCAGATCTCCAGGGGCAACAACAGTTCCAGAGCGACAGGCGCGAACCTGCTGCTACATTCCACGTTCCTGAGCGTGCTGGCAGAGCAAAGCACGGGGCCGACCGAGATGCGCTTGCCGTGCAGCTGAGAGAGGCCAGCGGGCGACACCATGGTCTGTTCAGTCATGCCCGGCATCAGCGTGGTCCCCGTGGAAGTGAGGCGGATAGACACTGCGACGCAGCAGCCGACTACGAGAGACGAGCGACGCCTGGAGGGGCGAGCGTCGCATACGGCTTCGGCGGCACTCTGCTTCTCTGTGGTGGCCCTGGTGTTCGTGGCGGGCATGGCTCTGCTCGCTTCGGGCCTCCACTGGTGGGGACTGTGCCTGGTGGGAGCCGCGCTACTGCTGCTCGTATCCCTGTGCTTGCTGCCAGCAGGCCGCGGGCAGCGGCCTCTCGACCGCCACGGCTCGCTGCAGGGCCGGCGCGTCACGTTCGTCGGTGAGCCCGTGCCGGTGTCGACGTGCGCTCACCTGCGGACGATCAGTGGCAACGTAGTGCCTTACCAGCTAGAGGAAATGACGCTGGCGGACGTGAGCCGCATGTACCCGCCGCCGTTCCCGCCGCCCCCCTACCAAGCCAAAGCGAACGACGCCCGCAAGCAGTGAAGAATTAGCTGATGCCGAGACAGTGCGGACGATTAGGGCGTGCGCCAGGTCCGTATGAAGAGTCTGGTTTGACGTGTGAAAGTTCTTCCGCGAGGAAAAATTAATATATTGTCTTTTTGCTCTCATCCCTTGGTCCAGGTTAGGAGTAGGAACAGTGGACAATGACTTGTTGTCTTATATTCTTCAACAGTCTTCCTTCTTCATTAGACTTGAACTGAGGGTCTGGAGGTATCATGTATTACTCTCGTGCCACATACTCGCCATAGAGAGAGGGACTCGAGCAATTATACCAACTCGTTAATATAACTGCTCTTTCTTTCATTCCTCATAGAAAGTTTTTCTGGTGACGTTCTGCTGTGGAGTGTTAAGTGCCTTTGGTGTTTTGCTGTCTCACTTTTTCTGTTCTTTTAACGTGCCTGGGGTTACATTAAAGTGGATGCGTTATGTTAGAGTGCTAGCTAGTCACCTGCGTCCGCTATGCTTCATATAAAAGAACGGCGTACGGCAGGCTGCGCACGTTGAAAGAACGAAGAAATCTTGGTGCTTGACTCGATGTAAACGAGAGAAAACGCAGTGTGGGCCACTGATTTTCGTTAAAAAAGCCACTAGGTTTCCATGGAGTTCGTATATATAGTTTCGGGCCGGTATTTGGAAAAGGTGTCTTGCGTACACAAGTGCATGGTTCCCATGATTGATCATCGTCGAGGCGATCCCTTTTCATCATACTAATAATTATCATGAGGGATGGGCGCCGGAGGGCCCATCAAAAACTAAACGCTCCTGCGTTAGACACGTTCTGTGGAAACAGGGCCTGAGCATGTTCCAAGTGAATGCTTTCTGCCGCGATTGCCTGTGTCCGAAATGTCAAAGCGCTCTTGGATGTAAATAATACTAATACTAATAGTAATAATAATCAATCAATCATTTATTTATCGTGCCCAGGAACAACCATGAGGTCTAAGTGCTGGCACACGTATACATAGCAAAAGAAATACAGCAGCGGAATATCAGTAAAAAAATAACAATGAATAAACAATAACTATCTTGAAAAGAAAGGTGTACATACAACAAGGCGCAAAATGCATACATTCAATAATAATAATAATAATAATAATAATAATAATAATAATAATAATAATAATAATAATAATAATAATAATAATAATAATAATAATAATAATAATAATAATGAAGAAAAGGGAGAAAAGGAAGGACGAAAATAGATAAGCGCAGTTGACGGCAATTTCTGGTGACAGGTGAGTCGTCTTAGTTTATGTCGGTTACTCACGAAGAACGCACGAATGCTGCTTGGACGCAATGCCCAGCATTGTCTGAAAAGTTGGACGCAATGCCCTACTTTTCAATCATGACATTAGTCACGATTCTTGTGACAATATGTCTGCAGTCACTGTATGAAGCAGTCAAAACACATTTGTTGGGTGACATAAATTCGGATGCACTTTGTTAAAAGTACGTACATCGTACTCCTGGGCCATATATGGCATGTATTTAATCTGCATGTGCAACGTTGTTTGACCTCATTTGCACGCAGCAGCGTGAAGATACGACAGAATTGACGGACTACGATAAAAGCTCTGTCAGTTCTGTCACCGCTTTTGTGTTTTTGCGTGCCGTGGGCATTTGTAATCCAAAAGCTATACTCATGCTTAGCTTTTTCTGTGCAAGCACTCAAAGTAGGTATGTTATGCCAATAACAGCTTTCCATTCCTACCAAGAAATCCGCGGTGAGCTTTCCTGAGTGCCCTTGCTGCATCGTGCGAAGGGGGAACCAAACACCGCTTGCATATCAGAAAATCTATCATGTACACCCGGTGACAAAATGAGCCGGGGCACGAAATCTGAGAAAAAGCCTAATGTCTCCGCAGCCTCATGAAGCAGCCTGGTATTTACATTTCGGGTTTCGACTAGAATATGCTAACTACATTTTCGTATACAGTTTTACTGGCTACTTCTACAGGCTGCGGAGATATTCAGCTTTTTCTCAGATTTCATGCCTCGGCTTATTTTGTCGCCGCGTGTACGTATGGCAGCAAACGTGCAGTCTTAAACGGTGCAAAGGACCAGACGAGGAAGCAAACACACGACAGCGCTGACCTTCAACGAATGCTTATTGCGTCATTCGCGCTAAACACACATATACTCGCAGGGAAAGTGTGTCATGACGTCATTGCAAGATACTTCCCATCGCTTGCCATGGTTCACCCGCACACGTGGGCACCCATCTATGAATTCAATCTCTTCAACAAACTGATTGAAGTTGGGCTTACACAATACGTGTCTTTCTTTGCGATCCGGTAGTCTTCGTAGATTTCCCTTGTCCGTTGCAATGCGTACTTTCGTAAAATGTTCGTATCGCGCCTGCATGATAAAGGGATGTCGTAGATGACTCCTGTGGTGCAGGTGGCGTACACTTTCCGGCGTTTCTTGATGCACGGTGGGGCTTTCCGGACGTCCGAATTTACATTTCTGCAACCCGCCATGGTTGCTTAGTGGCTATGGTGTTGGGCTGCTAAACACAAGGTCGCGGGATTGAATCCCGGCAACGGCAGCCGCATTTCGATGGGGCGAAATGCGAAAACACCCGTTTACTTGGATTTAGGTGCACGTTAAGGAACCCCAGGTGGTCGAAATTTCCGGAGTCCCCCACTACGGCGTGCCTCATAATCAGATCGTGGTTTTGGCACGCAAAATCCCATGATTTTTTTTTTTACATTTCTGCATACTTTTTGCCACTTTTTGGTGCAGAGAAGATCACGCGCAGGGGTGCGTGTGGGCACTGCGTAAACGAGGCGATGAAATACACCTCGGAAACACAACGACACCATAATTCAGACAAACGTTGATAAGCAAACAATGAAAGATGTGAGGGGGTCGTATAATAGCAGTTCAACTTTACGAGCACGCCTTTCTGCACACCAGAAGATCTGCATTGCATTTCAGTTGATAGCGGCGTGAACGGCCGCTGAAAAGTGATATTTATTGTTAATCATAAAGTGATATGTATTTATATTTTTTTTCTCACAACATGTATATAAAATTGATTAGGAATTTTATTTTCGTTGCATGAAATCAAGTTTTGTCTTGTGTTTAATTAAAAGCGTTTTTTTTTTCTTTAAAAATGTTTGTTCCCTCCTCATCTAGTCGCGCTTCAATCGCTGCTCCCTTGCTGATGGCAGTGGCAATTAGTTCTGGACGGCTTTTGGCCCGATGCATCGCGACCAATTTGAATCGACCTTGATAGGAAGTACTTACAATGACGTCATGACGGCCTCCCCCTGCGAGTATATACCGGGTGTTCCAGCAAACACTTTCAAAAATGTTTAAAGGTTGCCTGTGGCAGAAAACACAATTCTATAGTTCATGAACTGGTCTACTCGAAGAGACGGAAAACATTTGACCCATTATTGTAATTTACAAATTCTAACCGTGGAGTTCGCAAAGTGGATGCACGTGGAACGAATTCTCAGGATGAGACCAGTTTCGAGATATTAATTCCCGAAGTTTGCGGAGAAATATATATATACAGGGTGTTTCAGCGAACACTTTCAAAATTTATTTAAGGTTGCCTGTGGCAGGGTGTCCCAGCTATCACGCAGCACGATTTAATAAAAGAGGAATGGCGTTACACGAAGCCAACCTAGTGCGTATTGTTTCCAGTACAGTGGAGTAGCCGCCAGTATTTTTTTCGTTACTGAGATTTAATTAATTAATTGTAATTAATTATCTAACTCGAGAAGTACTGCCCTAATTAGCAATGTGTCAATGAGAAAAATGTAGAGCAACATGAAAAACTCCCGATACAGCTTTCTGTTGTTCAATACGTGCTATATAAAAGTGTTTTTCCGAGCGTGAAAGATGCCCGCGAATACACGCAGAATTGCCGCACGACTGGCCTCTCCAGGCACTTTGGGTGTATTCGCGGGTTCTTTCACGTTCCACATTCGCCCACCATGGTTTTGAGTGGCGCTGGCTAACACTCCTATGGCTAGATTTAGTAAATACAAATACCCAAGTTAGTGGACGAACTGATGGCCGTCGCCGTAGCACAATTACGTGTGCAACGCACGCGTAATTCAGAGCTTGCGGATTTGGCTCCCGCAGACGACAAGTTATCTTTTCGTCCACTTTCATTTCCCTTTCCTTCATTATTTTCTAAATTCCAATTTCAACCACACTTAATTTCCCCGATGTTTTCTTTGGCATCACTGTCTGTTGGCATTATGTGGTCATGATTAACAAAATCGAGCCCCTCGATGCCCCCTTCTCTCGTTTATATATATATATATATATATATATATATATATATTCTAAAGGTGTTTATTCGGCAGAGCTTGGAGCAGCGCAGCGTCAACGGTCAGAGCTGTAACAGCTTCCCAGCGCGAGAGCCGTTGCTGAGCGAGAGCGCTCGTCCCACTATAGCGTTTAGAGCCAGTAGCGCTGTATCCACTAGCGTGTCTCTCTTCTTCACTACAATATATAACTTTATCCAGCAAGCAAAAGGCAGCAAACAAGGAAACAGTACACTTGAGATTCGAAACACTTCTGGAATGGAAGGCTAACGCTATAGCACAAGTGTCCCATTGCATATGCACGTGAGGAGTTTGTCGTTTGCCACTTGTGGCTGTTGATGGGAACCATGCACAAAAGTCTTCTTTTGTAGGCATTCTCGAGCCTTCGTTGAAGTGGTACGTGCACTGGTACACGCAGCAGCCAGGCATCTTTCTCGGAAAGCGAGGGCACCGACTGATTGTGAGGGCCTCGCGCCAGTGCGGCTGCGTGGGCATCTGCGTGGGTGGACGCGCCAACAATCGGTGACACCGACTCCTTCAAAGAATGTCGCCTCCCTGCACGGAGCGGAGGGCGAAAAGGACATCGAAGTACCCTAACCTTTGACTTCCACTTAACTTCCACCAGACTGCCGCGCCATTACTTGGCGGAAGGCGGAAACGATAGAACAAGGCAGCAACGCACAGACGTCTTTTATTTATTTATTGCTTTCTTTAGTTACGTGAGTGTGCTTAAACCACTGTGTCTTCATTCCACTTGCAGCGAAGCGAAACCACAGTGGTGTAAGTCACGGGAGGATTTAGAACTATCTCAGATGGCCTGAAATATATGCGTCACTGTTTTTTTTATGTTTTTTTTTTTTTTTTTGGGGGGGGGGGGGGAAGGGGCGATGTCATCGTTGTTACAGGCATACACTAGCAATGGCAATAATTACTAATAAATATTGCGATTTTGCGTAAGAGGTCTGATATCAATTATCTGATCAAGACAGGCCATTAAGCAAGATTTACGATTACTTGGCTGTGTAGCAAGTTCCTTTTCTTTCGCGAATGCAAGGTCAAAGGGATAAATCTGGATCTCGATTTAATGTCGATCCACTACAGGGCATCGTGATCGAGGTGGAATGTCCTGGTCGACGCTTAACGGTATGCAGTGACGGGATATTTCCGACCAAATGAAAGACGTAGATGTACTTGTATTAATCGCCCCCTTTTTTTTTTCTTTTTTTTTTGGGGGGGGGGGGGGGGGGGGGGGGGGGCAAGCGCGACTGCTTACTTGGGGACAATAAAAAATATCCAATCTGTGCGGCTATGTGACCCCGTAGTGCTGAAAAATGAAGCGGAAACACAAACAGCCCGTGGACTGCGAACAAGAACACATAAATATTTTGAAAGAACTTACTCTTCAAGGGCTAAATAGCACTGGACTGTCTTACCTCGACCGCACAGGCCTCACAACCACCGATCGAGTGCTTTGTTGGTAAAAGCAAGAATTATCAGCCAAAACGAACCCTCGCAGTGCATGCGCATTACCCTGAAAGGCACGAGCAAGTCTCTGCGTATTCGACCTGCAATGTATTCACGAGCGGAGTAACCATCAGTAAAGATAGTTTGTCATGATAAATAAAATAATAAAACACTTAAGCAGCATAATCCACCGATAACGCCTTGGGATATGACAGTAACTTCCTTCCCGTCTTGTAGCCTTGATAACCTAGCTACGGTGTCTCTTTTACCAGCAAGCCCTTCGAATTGGTCATCTCCAACAACCAGAAATGTCTTCATACACTTGATCCATCTCTAAAGCTACAAGTACCATCAAAAAGTTCCCGCTCTAGGGCAACATTCCTGCGCCGCCTCTGGTTCGGGGTTTTATTTACAAAAGCCTACTCGTTCCGCAACGGAATGGGTGATACGCTCATGCGTGACTCTTGTGGAACAACAGAAACGATTGATCACATTTCGCGCATTTGTTCCCGGTACGCCGTCGAGCATGAGCCTCTCCGGACAGCATTTAAACCGGCTGGACTCTAAACGAATTTCGGGAATAAAGATTCTTGTACCATGGCCGTGCGTGTCAATGGCGCAGAAAGCAGCGAAAGCGTTACTGCAGTTCCCCAAGTGGACAGGTTTCTGCCACCGTTTATAGACTCGGTGCGCACCTTCAAGTGCGAGTGCAATTAGTACTCTCTCTCTCTCTCTTTCCTTCTTTCTCCCTCTTTAAGTCCCTATGTCCCCTTAGACCTCCAGTGCAGGGTAACAAACCGGACGTGCGTCTGGTTAGCCTCCCTGTCTTTCCTGTCTTTTGTTTCTATCTATCTCTCTTTTAGATACAAGGTCATTAGTTCAAAGTGCAAAATCAATAAACAAATATTTTAAAGAAATTAACTGCACTAATCACAGGTTTAATTCAAAATTCCGTTTAGAATCCACCAGTATTCTCGGAGTCATTTGTACTGCACTGTATTTTACGTGGGAAATGCCGGTAGCGGGTTTCTCATGCGGCGAAAGACCCGATCACTGCAGTTCAAGATTTGCATAGAGGGAATGTAGAAGTACATTGCGCAATGCCACCGGAGAAGCTTTTTAGATCAACTGCTCTCAGTTCAAGTCCCCTCAGTCAAGCGGAAAATACGTGATATCATCAATATGCGATGGTGACCTGCGTCAACTATTGACCGAGCTACATCTCAGAGCACTGCTTTTTAGACGCAGATGCGCTCACTGTTTTCGCTCACTCAAGCGAAAACTCTTCTACGTAAGAACAATAACGACGCGTTAGAAAAACTTTGCAGCTATCTTGAACATTAAGAGAGAGAAGGAGATGAAGGACGTGGTTGTAGTTTCTTCAATTGGCTTGCGTGTACTGGGGAAAGAGCAAAGGATGCGGGGGAAAACATGGCGATATCGCCCGAATGGCGAAGCATTGACGGGGATAGCAATGTTTAGCGTCGCGCTTGGACTCATCAGATGGGGTTCTAAATAGACGTGCGTGCGAAACATTGGCGCGACGCAGCACGCAATGCAACTCCTGCTGGGCAGGAGGAACAGCACCCTGGAACAACGGTGGTGGGGAGAGGAACGTCGCCAGTGCGTTGCACGCGACGGACCGCGATGGTGCACGAGACCGACGCGTAAGTCAGCGCCCAGTGATACGGGGTAATCATCTTTAAGTTTTATAGAATTTTTAAAAATAGTCCGTGGCAGCATAATTCTTGTCGTTGAGCTGGATTATATATTCGAAGCGGCGGACATTACTAGCACGAGAAATAAAAACACATGTTCAACTAATTAACAAAAATTCACCAAATAACTTCGTACTTAGTTACTTTACTTCACAGATTGCAATTTACGAATTGTGTTTACGAATTGTAGCCGGTGAGTTTGCAAGACGCATCCACTGGCAATGAATTTCCATAATGACACCAGTTTCGAGATATAATTTCCCAAAGCGTGGGACGAAATACATGGGCGTTCCCGTTACTTTTGTGCTTCAATGCATAAAAGAGCGTTTCGTTAAATATGTAAGTGGAACAACAGTGAATTTTTAAGGCGAGTTTGATTGCACATATCTCCAAGGTGGCGTCATTCTGGAAATTCATTCCAACCGGCTACATTTCGTAAATTGCAATATCTGCCGTAAGTAATAAATTCAGAATAAAATTTAGCGAAGTTTTCTTAATTAGTTCTATATGTGTTTCAATTTCTTGTGCAAATAATGCCCGCCTCTCTCAATAATATAGCTCAAGAATAAAATTACGTTATCTGCAAGGGGCTATTTAAGAAAAATTCCGTAAAACCTCAGAAATTATCATCCTGTATAACGTTCGTGTGATGTTTGCTGCCCGTTACGCTCAGAGCAATGCATACAGACAACAGTTCGGAAGAAACGCTAGTGGCGTGCCTCAGGCATTCTGTAAGTGTCCACCTAGTGGACATGTACATTTCGTCTCTGTTGTGGAAGTTCTGACTAGCTGTGCTGCGGTCAGAAGGAGACAGGCGCCCCCAGCCAACCAGCCTGGCTACACCACCGAGGTGATTGAGCGCAGCGTTGACATTGACGTCACTTCGCTTCGTCGTTTTTGCAGTCAAATGCACTCCGCGTCTCGGGAGACATTTAAACCTATAGAGTTTCATACAATTACTACAGGGGACTGTGGCTCCAGCGTCTTCGGGAGCGCCAAGCAGACCGGTTCAGCCAGCATGATGGGTAGTACATGAATTTGCCTTCGTCTTGCTGGCTTCAAACGGCTTCGTGAATTTGCAAACTGATCTGTTTAACAGCGTAGCTGTTTAAGCTCTTCGTTGTGCCGCGTAGCATAGACCAGAAACTGCGCCTGGCGATGAGGCCACCGCGCGTCGCCTAGCAACTACCTGGCATAGCTGCTCCCCCGCTTCGCCTATAGGCATGCCATCGCTTCGCCAAGCTCTTCACGCCGCCCTTCCCAGCTACCGCGCACATACGTCGCCTAGCCACACCGACACCGCGAGCCCGTCGAGGGATCACGTGACCTCATCAGAACTCCGGCTCCCGCCAAAAATTTTTAATGAAGTATTTTCCTCCTCCCGCCAAAACCTCCTCGCTCCGCCGGGTAGGCGGAGTCAAAAATCGTGACGTCACTGCGCGCGAACACGGTTCGCGGGCTGTGTGGCCTTTGTCTAGCTGTGTCCGGCAAGTGTGAAGGCCAGAGCTTAGTCGTGACGTCACCGGCAGATAACAGCTCGGAGCCACCGCGACGGCGGCAGAACTCCCGTTGACTATGTGACTAGTACATGTAGCCTTGACATGGGAAGACCGAAGAAGATCCGGATGCCCTAAGAAGAAGCCGCTCATGTTGAAGCGCGCGGCGCGTCGGCGGCGAACCGATTCGGAATATCGTGCCTAGCAGCGCTTCGCATTTCCTAGCAAAACTTATCCAAACCTAGTAAAACCTGGAAGAAGCTAGGTCGATCACCAGCTCCGCTGTTTACTCCAGCCTTGCAAAACTAGTGCAAGCTGACCACATTTTTTGTGATATTTTAAATTATTAAATCAACATTATTAAAATTTTATGAGGGAGGTAGATGAATATGCAGAACACAAAGATAATGTTCAATAGCCTGGCAAGGGAACAAGAATTCAGCATCGCCAGTCAGCCTCTAGAGTCTGTAAAGGAGTACGTTTATCTAGGTCAATTACTCACAGGGGACCCTGATCACGAGAAAGAAATTTACAGAAGAATAAAATTGGGTTGGAGTGCATACGGCAGGCATTACCAAATCCTGACTGGGAGATTACCACTGACGTTGAAAAGAAAAGTGTACAATCATTGCATTCTAACGGTGCTAACATATGGGGCAGAAACTTGGAGGTTAACAAAGAAGGTCGAGAACAAGTTAAGGACCGCACAAAGAGCGATGGAACGAAAAATCTTAGGACTAACGTTAAGAGACAGGAAGAGAGCGGTGTGGATCAGAGAACAAACGGGGATAGCCGATATTCTAGCTGACATTAAGCGGAAGAAATGGAGCTGGGCAGGCCATGTAATGCGTAGGATGGATAACCGGTGGACCATTAGGGTTACAGAATGGATACCAAGAGAAGGGAAGCGCAGTCGAGGTCGGCAGAAAACCAGATGGGATGAAGAAGCTAGGAAATTTGCAGGCGCAAGTTGGAATACGCTAGCGCAAGACAGGGGTAATTGGAGATCGCAGGGAGAGGCCTTCGTCCTGCAGTGGCCATAAAATATAGGCTGATGATGATGATGATCATGATGATGATGATCATGATGATTAAAATTGTCCGACGGCTGGATTAGACCACAGGACCTCTAGCACGGAGGCCCCATATTTATACCATTACGCCACGGACCCATGCCAAGTGAAAACACTGCAATTAGCAGGGATTATACGTGTTCGCAGTCTTATTGCCTTCTGCAATAAAAAGAAAGTAAATATTTCTTTGAAATGTATTCCAATAAAGGCAGATAAAGCTTAACAAAAGAAGCCAGAAGAACGTGTGAAATCTTGATCAAAATTTGCGGTAGATTTGTGTATCCAAGATTTCCACCCCAAAACTTCACTTCTAGTTTGTTTTCTATACTATTTTAAGCAACACCCGCCGTGGTTGCTTAGTGGCTATGGCAGGCTATGGTGGCGGGCTGCTAAGCCCGAGGTCGCGGGATCAAATGCCGGCCACGACGGCCGCATTTCGATGGGGGCGAAATGCGAAAACACCCATGTGCTTAGATTTCGGTGCACGTTAAGGAACCCCAGGTGGTCCAAATTATTCCGGAGTCCCCCACTACGGCGTGCCTCATAATCAGATCGTAGTTTTCGCTCGTAAAACCCCATAATGATTTTTTTTTAATTTTAAGCAACGTATACGTTTTTTTTTTCGTTTTTTTTCTGTCAGACAGCCATGTCGTAATAGAGATTAGTTAAAAATCAGACTTGTTTTTTGAATTTTATCAAGATTGTTAACATCTGTTTTGCCAAATAGGTCCTACATCACTGAAGCAGACCCGATGATTGTATTGCGTGGTGGAAGAAATAATTCACGGAACTGGCTGAATACTCGAATTTGGGCCGCGTTATACCTAAACTGCGATGCGCAGCTAAAAGTTTTTTTGTGTGAGAATACTAATTTATACGGTTTATAACTCTAATGAAAAAGTATATAAACAAGATGAAAAGAGAATGTTGTTAGCAGAGTAATCGCATCCAAGGGATCACTTTCCTCGGTTTATCGTTTCGGGAGTTAGTCGAGATGAACAATAGAAAGTGGTGAATTAATTGAGAAATTATTGCGTTCTCGGTAACATAGTTGGCCAAACATGCATGAGTAGAGAAAATAATAGCTGACCCACTACTCTGCTTTTCGGCTAACTAGAATGTCAGTTTAAAAAATGATTTAATTATGCCTTTAGAACAAATGCTATTCAGCAACTAATAAGGTTTTGTTTGCTTAGTAACCTTTTTAACGCGACAGCGTTAAGGGCCCCGTGTCGCAGAAAATCCGGCGCCGGCGTCTGTCTCGGCGTCCGTGGCGGAGAAAATCATCCCGAATCACCCCGACCGCGCAGGCCAGGCCCTCAACGTGACCCACGGTGATGGTGAACAAAAATTGAATTTCTCACAGTAAAATCCGTCAGAAAAATGGTAACGTACAACTTAACCACAACCTACAGACATGGTGGCGTCGGATTGTAATTTGAATGTACGAGAAAACATAATTCTGTTACGAGGAAACTCAAACACAAACCCCTTTTCCAGCATTTATACCACACCAACAGCGGCGCGCTCGGGCAGTTTACTTGCGAAAATCCTATCCAGATGGCGCTGGCATTCTCGGCAGGTAAAATTGGGACTTAGCCTGCCTAATGCGTTTTGGACACGCGCACGCGTCGGGGCAATTGCAAACAATTAATAAAATAATAAAAAAATTGTCGCAGTTTCACCCGAAAGGCGAAGCATCAATTGCGATAGCAAATTAGTAGAGAGCTATACCGAGTAAGGATAGTAGGTTTATCAGCTGTATAAACTTGGACATGCAGCAGCACCAGCAACGCGCAGAACTGTTGTCGACGCCGTCGGCGTTTTGCCCGCGTTCGCACTGAACGCGCGCGGCGTTTTTATATAAATACGCATTTAGTGCCGCAGCTAAACGTCGCCTCCCCTCCCTTTTTCCCTCCCGTCCCCCCACAGCCTTTCGCGCGACGGAAAAAGTCGCGTTTGCTCTCTATATATGGAAAGGAGGAAAGGGACGCTTAATTCTGCAGCCCTTCAGGGAGCACGGCGGAGAACGCGCGTTTGCTCTCCGACGTGGGTTCGCTCCCTGTGAAAGCGCGGATCTCTCGCGCCCTTTCACTCGCACATACAGCGTCCGGAGCGCGGCGACGATTTCATCGCCGTTGTCGTCATAGAACCTCACGGCGACGGCGACGGCGACGCCGACGGCAGAAATCCGCTTTGGAGTGTCCATATAAATTGCTATCGCAATAAAAGGTCCTAGGGCTTTCAATTTTTAATATAAGACGATTTATATTGCCCCTGGAAAAACGTCTTCCCAGCAATGCATTTGTGTTTAAAAGTGAAGCCAACTTTAAGTGGATCGGTGTAAGCTAGGTCTCTTTAAGCTGGCTTTCCCACGTTCTGTGTTGCAGTGAAGCCTACTCAAAAAAATGCGACCAGAATGGGGCCCGATAACGCTATCGCGTTCCACTCTTAAAGGCGAAGCTTAAGCGTCCTCCAATTTTTCGCACTCAACGTCATAAAAAGGTAAGAACATTGACTACATTCTGTGACTGATCTGAACACGATAATTCATTCTTTCTTTCTTTCTTCTTAGACTCGATCCTGAAAGTAATCTTACAAGTACACACCATTTCTCGCAAAGTGTTTTGAGGTGTCGGTGGTGTTATAAACGTTATGTCTCACATCGATGTAAAAAGCACGATTTTACACCTTCAACGAGGCACACTATTTTTAGATCGGCACAGAAAGTGTGCCAAGTTAAATGAGGCAATGTTCTACGGTGAAACTACACCTTAAACCATTATGCACGCCTCAACTCTCGACAAATTTCGTTGATGTAGACTACCAAATAAAGTTTCTTCACTACTAATTTGCTTCAGCGTGCGTCGCAGTATCTGCAAATAATTTTTTTGTTTAAAAGTAAGGCCACCTCCATGCAGGTGAACGGAACGCCGCGGCACACATCTGCTCATAACATGGAGATGTGCATGAGTGTTGGTGTACATCTCCGAGTCCTTGTTGTCGTTTTATAACAATTTAAGAATTGTTATAAAACAAAAGAATCTCGTCGTTATCTTTTGTTTGATTCCTATCACCCAACTAAACCCCTTTATTTCACCATCAATTCGCTCTTTATTCGCCGCATTCATCTCTTTGTATGCCCATGATCACTTCAGTTCACTTGCTCAATCATTCTTCTACCCTTAATCGCGGTTTTATGCACATTATCGCCTCTTATCCTAAAAGTACCATTTCGTGTCGATGACGCGGTTTTGAAACGGTTTTGAAACGACCTTGAAACGGAAACCTCACCTTGAGACATATAAAGTTTTCGCCATAATAAATAACGTGTAAGAAAAATAATTGCGACTGGACGAACACGGTATACGATTCTTGCCGGTTCATAACACCGACAGTGTTCCTTACGATTTAATAATGCTCCTGGGCCTACGCAGTTTGTGGAAGACCCGCATGCAAGTTCTTCGTGCGGATATTTATTTATTTATTTATTTATTTATTTATTTATTTATTTATTTATTTATTTATTTATTTATTTATTTATTTATTTATTTATTTATTTATTTATTTATTTATTTATTTGCAAACTGCCAAGGCATCTGGGGCGTTGCAGAGGAGGTGGGCACAACACATCTGTCAAAACAAACAACATATGAAGTAAAAGGAAAGAAGCAACAACGTTGCAGCTACTTCAAAAAGTGGTCAGTGACTGCAGATTTGAAAGATGTCCTGTCTGCTGGGTGCATTGCAATTTCATTAATGCTCTTTGTATTAGAGAGGTGTTAAGAAATCAATCCCATGCGCCAGAGTTGATCACCCTGTTTGATGATTTGGTAGTGTCCAGGAATTCAGCCACAGAAAGCCACAGCCACGTGTCAGCCACAGAAAGGCGGATGCAGTTTAACATTGTGTATTTGTTCAGTAGTAAAGACAATAAAGGGTTAAAAAAATTGCGGCCTAATGGTTAGGCCATCGGGCCGCAGGGCAGAGGTTCGATCCCACCATTGGGCTGGTAATTTAAATTATTTTGTTTTCAATTAGTAGCTATTCGACAAGACAGCAGCAGCACCCAACAGACACGATCAGGAAAGTCCGGAAGAGTTCGCTAAAAAAGCCTCGCTGAATAGAAAAAGTGGGTATAGTTCAAGTACAAGGCAACTAGTGCATCGAAGTTGCTTGAATGACGCCGCTAGAATTCGAGAACCTGTGTTCAACATTGCGTTTAATGCCCCTGTGCATTCCTTCGAGGACTAGATCCTTTGGTAACGAGTAAGATGCCCTTGACGTCGATAACTAACATGCCAACCTCTCGGGGGCACTCATTTTCAAGGTAGCCCTTCACCTGAACAAGTTATTCACCTGAACAGGGGCCGAAAAGTTGCTACGTTGCTGTGGCGGTTGAAGGCTAGTAGCGTGCTCACAGCGTCGTGAGCCGCTTCGTTCCCTGCTACTCCCCAGTGGCCGAGAACCCAACATACCAGAGTTTCGACTGCGTGCACCGTGCGCAGCCTCCTGCTTGCCTCTGCTATCTTCCTAGCGATGGGGTCAGTGTGGCGGATACGCGCACCGCCGCCTGACTGTCGGTAAATATTGTCATTTGTGCAGTACCTAGAGAGCTTCGTGTAGTGCGTCACGGACAGCCAGCAGCTCTGTGCTGAGTACGTCTGGTGGTTCTCGATTACCAAATACGCAATCTTGGGCGCACGTGGTTCCAGCGTCAAGGCGGTGTATTCCTGCCTGCAGGCTTGTCGCGCGCATGTCAAGTACTCGTGCACAATGCCCGCATCGGTACTGCACGTACGCCGGATGTACTTGCATGCTGGCGTACACATTAGGCAAGAAGCGGACAATACGGCGGAAGAGCTACCATCCATACAAACAGGTTGCCCATGCGTGCAAAACGGCAGCTGCGCCAACCATCAGGCTTCTGCTGGGGGAGTGCCCAAAGTATGCAGCCCTCTAACGAAAGCACCGGAGCCAAGTGACCAACTTCGAGGAGTGGATCCATCCCTCAGCGGAGGCCGACAGTGTCCTGCGAGCGCTGTTCGCCTTTGCTGCAGAATCAGCCATTCTCCGCATGGTGTTCACCGTGCGGGGAAACATTCCTCGGTGGCTGGCCCTGTCCTCATCTCCCAATTCCCCAACTCCATTACCCTTATTAGGCCGATGAGCCATCCCTTTTTTTAATAAAGCTGTACCACACCATACCATGGAGCGAACCATCCGCTAGGAGAACAGGCGAGGACTTCACTGAGAACGCTGAAACCGCTAATTGCTAAGTAACATGATATCATACTATGGTACCAAATAACGGCCCTATTTATGTGTCTGACAGGGAAGATTAAGGACAAAGGTACGCCAGTCTAGTCCTTGACGGATAAGGCTCTAAGCACTTTTTTTTTTCGCAGGCTGCGGAAACTTGTGTGCCTGATCTCTAATGTGTCTAATACGCCATACCTGCACTAGCCTGCAGGCTCAAAGATGCTGTTACAATAACACGAACACTTTCTGAGCAAGAAACATGGATGCTGGCGAAATAAATTGAGAAGTTCCGTATTAAAAGATCAAGATTCTTGTAAAAAAAATATCTTTATTTGGGTGTCGGCTCTACAACCATATAATGTTGCTACAGTCATACTGGCGTGTCTGCTGTACATCGGCAATCGAAGATTAAGACGCTATATAGCTGTAGTTTTTCGCAATATCAAAATTGGGAACTGCGGCTGCTCAGCGGCTGTGGCTTTCTGCTGCTGAGCAGGAGGCGGCGGTTCCCGGCCGCGGAAGCCGCATTCCGATGGGCGCGGGATTGAAAGACATTTGCGTACCGTGATTTAGGGGCACCATCTTAAAGAACCCTTTGGGGTCAAAGTTAATCCATAGCCCTCCATTACAGCGTACTGTTAACGTACTGTCCTCACAGCCTACTGTTAACTTTGGGGACGTTAAATCCCACGGTTTATCGACATATGGGGTTTCGTGCAGCTTCTTCACCAATTCGCTGACGTCTCCAACTGTCTCCAAGCGTCGGATGGCAAAACCACGATGCCACGGGAGAAGTGTGCGCGGAGACTCCGGTCGAGGAGACCACCGTAAGCACGTAGCACGAACGCGTGCTTCCGCCACGTTCGCCAGCGCTACGCAACCGTGGACACGACTCAATGCATACGCGACCTCCCCCATGCACGCCGTTTCCAATGCAGGAGAGCAGGAATCGCGAGTGCCCGGAGCTTCAACGTGTGGACCACAGTGCGTGACTCAACGCGTTCATTGATCCGTAACCCAATCCCGATGGGCTTCTGCGGCACACGCTCGGAAAGTGCACGAGATGCGTGCGGATATTGGGCGCTAAACAATGCAACGGCATCATTAGTAGCCTTCGTCAAGCTAAATCAACTGGCCAGATCTTGCTGAAACCTTGTTCGGGAAGGTGACGAAAAGAAACCTGAGAAGGCCTCCGAAGACACCGAATCCGCGAAAAAAAAATAAAACAAGAAGGTTGAAGTGATGTCAAAATGCCACGGCTTGTCTCACAACCTAAAGTCTGAGGCCACAAGGAATGGCATTACGCTGCCGTTTTCTACGTCGAGCAAACTGGCAAGCTTGTGCAAAAGCATCGCCGAAGAGAAGAGAAGAAAGAAGCGAGCAGTCGCTGTGGGAAAAAGCACACCACCGTTTTCACGAAATGCCCTTCTTCTGTCGTTTATTAGATACCTCTCTCTTGTGGTCGGTCCGGTGCGTCAAGGAGCGCGTGCGTGATGACCGCAAATTTCTCCCAACTAGTACAGGCATAGCAAGAAGTGCGGCTGCAGCCCAGACTTTGCGAGTGTTTCTATAGCGGGGAGAAAGAGCGCGGTAGACTGCCAATAGAGACATGCGAGGCTTTCTACATCAAAAAGTTGGGCTGTGTGAGTGAACCTTCGGTCCATCTTACTGATAAGGAACTTGTATTTTTAAATATATCTCTAAAGGTACCGCGCTAAGCACTTGTTGAGGGCCTGGTAGGATTTACTGGCTAGTTTTTTTTTTTTCTTTTTTGTCAGTTTGTTAGTGCTGGTTTTTTACACATGCATCTCGGCGATCTACAGAATTTGTCCGCAATAAACTTCACTTGGAAGTCCAGCGTTGTCATGTCCGTTTCTTTTAAAGGCTTATTCACACTGGGCCGACACGACACCGATTTTGGTCTGCCAAATGTTGGCGACAGCATTTTGCTTCCTTTAAACCGTTGGCCACAGCGTTTTCCGTCCTGTAAACTGCTGTCGCCAACAGTCGGCAGACCAAAATCGGTGTCGTGTCGGCCTTGTGTGAATCACCCTTTAGTAGCACGAGTATCGAGTGACACTCTTGTTTCTTGCGCAGCACTTCCGGTTCACCTCCTGAGACGACCGGGCACGAAATTCAAGATAAATCAGAAAAAATAGAAAAAGAATAGTACAGTACAAAATTCACGGGTTTCATTACAGATATGATATCGGAGCATCAGTTTAGTTACAAGTTGAGTAACTGAAGTTTCTGGAATAATTATAATTAACTTCCGGTTCACCGCCTGAGGCGACCGGGGACGAAATTCAATATAAATCAGTAAGACTAGAAAAAAAATAGGAAAGCACAAAATTCATGGGTTTTATTATAGATATGATATCAGAGCATAAGTTTAGTTACAAGTTGAGTTACTGAAACGTCTGGAATAATTAAAATTAATTAGAATTGATGCCGAGGTTCAAGTGCCACTAAGTGAGACCTAAGTCAGAGATTAGGGTCACCTACCGTTTTTTTTTTTTTCTATGTGCTCGCGTCTATACCTGCTGGGACCATCACACTACCATTTCATATGAAGGCAGGTGTGAATGGGGGACACGTGTAATGCACGCTTCGATACATAGCATGTGTCTTTCAGCGGGTAGACAGACCGCCAAACACGGAATTCAGTAGCGTGGTTCATGCCATATAAATGCAGTAGAACCATAAGACGAAAACCGCCTGAACCTCTGCCATTTTTCGGTTTTCCTTCTTCGACAGTTTTTCTTCGTTTTCTGCGTCTTCGTTTCTTTCAAGCACGCACGCACACAGACACGCATGCATACAGTCACGCCCTTACTTCAAAAATTGAAAAGGTAATAAATCTACTATAATTAGCCGGGTAATTAGTACACACCCATTATTCTCGTGGCGAAAAAATACACGCAGAAACTCCTCTGGGAGTTTTAAAGTATGCGTGAGCATTGTGCCACTTGCTCATCTCCACTTAGCCCGGTGTCATTATCATTGTTATGAAACTTGATCCGGCCTCTATAAACGACAGCGCTGAGGTGACACGAACTGCTGCGGACGGTGGCGCAAGGTGAATTGATGACGCAAGCAAACTACTGCAGGTGGCGGGGCCAGGTGCGCTGATGACATTCCGATCATTATACGCCGCTATCTCATTATCAACCGTGACCAGCCATTCTCTGGCGGTGGCTGCGTATGACGCGGCCGCACGGGCTCCTATCTGGAAAAGCGATCTGGGATGGGGACAGAGTGCGGCGAGTGCTGATAGCTTCATGTGCGCTGTGTTCTCGCCGTTTAGTTGACGTTGAAACGAAAGGCAGCACGAAGGTCAATCCGCCTGCTACTGCCTGTTGCTATCTTGAAAGCGATCGTCTTACGGGACGGACGGACGGTTTCTCTCGTTCGGTATAAGCATAGAAAAGATAACTGACTGCTTAACACTGTAGGGCTTATAATCGCATGATACAGCAGTTTTTTAACAGTTTAACTAACGTTATAGTTAAGACTGTATATATATATATATATATATATATATATATATATATATATTATCTGTACCTTTGTCGCTACGCAACCACCGCCAAAACACCGTAAGGAACAGAGATAGCGAAGCTAACTACACAGGAAAATCTAAGGTGTCGGCCTAAAGCGCAAGTTTTTGACGGATGTCCAGAAAGTGAAAGTCGGGAAGGAAATGGGAAAACGAGCAGAAATGATGATAACAGGGTGATTATTATGACGTAAGTAATGAGCCGCATATACAGGGTGTTTCACGTGAACTTGAACCAATATTTAAAAAAAAACTGCTTAACCGCAGCTCGGTGAAACCAAATACTTCATAAAAATATTTCACCAAAATTTAAACAAAAACTTCAACATTTTTTTACTATTCCGCCAAATTAGTTAATTAACTGAAATCAGTTATTCAATTTTTTTTAATATTCACTTTAGGATCAAGTGCGTTTAGTTACGTTGTAGAGGGGGTTCAGAAACGACCGTTCCAATTTTTTGTGGCAACGTAGATGCTGCATGGTGATTTTTTTCGGCGTTTAAAGAAAGCCCGCAAAATATGAAATAAAACATCGTAACTGCGCTCATGCGCTATCGTATTGCAGCGCTCTCCACCATGCTTCCAGCGAAAAAATCACTTATAAAAGACGGCGATCCGGATTTTCCGCGTGCCGCTGTGCCACGGCCGCTCACTTCGCCACGGTCAGCGCGCATGGTTCTTCTCCTCCTTATTCTTCTTCTGCTGCGCCTGCTTGCTGCTGCTGCAGCTTCTTCTTTCTGCTGCAGCTGCTTGCTGCGGCTACTTGCTCCGTCTGCTTGCTGCGCCTGCTTGCTGCGGCTGCTTGCTGCGGCTGCTTGCTGCGGCTGCTTGCTGCGGCTGCTTGCTGCGGCTGCTTGCTGCGGCTGCTTGCTGCGGCTGCTTGCTGCTGCTTCGTACTGCTCCTTGTGCTGCTGTTGGTGTTGCTTGATACTGCTGCTTGATACTGCTTCTTGCTGCTGCTTCTGCTGCTGCTTGATGCTGCTTCTTGCTGCTGTGACTGGTTGCTGCTGCTACTGCTGCTGCTTGATACTGCTTCTTGCTGCTGCTTCTTGCTGCTGCGGCTGGTTGCTGCTGCTGATTCTTTCTGCTGCAGCTGCTTGCTGCTGCTTGCTGCGGATTCTTACTGCTTCTTGCTTCTCGCTGCTGCTGCTGCAGCTGCTGCTGCTGCTGCTTGATGCTGCTTGATGCTGCTTGATGCTGCTTCTTACTGCTTCTTGCTGCTGCTGCTGCTGCCAGCTGCTGCTGCGGCTGCTGGTGGTGCTGCTGCTTCTGCTGCTTCATGCTGCTGCTTGATACTGCTTCTTGCTGCTGCTTCTGCTGCTGCTTGATGCTGCTTATTGCTGCTGCGGCTGGTTGATGGTGCTGCTGCTGCTGCTTCTTCTTGCTGCTGCCAGCTGCTGCTGCTGGTGGTGCTGCTGCTTCTGCTGCTTGATGCTGCTTCTTGCTGCTGCGGCTGGTTGATGCTGCTGCTGCGGTTGCTTGCTGCTGCTTTTTTCTGCTGCAGCTGCTTGCTGCGGCTTCTTACTGCTTCTTGCTTCTTGCTGCTGCTGCTGCTGCTGCTGCTGCTGCTGCTGCTGCTGCTGCTGCTGCTGCTTGATGCTGCTTCTTACTGCTTCTTGCTGCTGCTGCTTCTTTCTACTGCGGCTGGTTGCTGCTACTGTTTCTTCTTTCTGCTGCAGCTGCTTGCTGCGGCTGCTTGCTGCGTCTGCTTGCTGCGGCTGCTTGCTGCGACTGCTTGCTGCTGCTTGCTGCTGCTTCTTACTGCTTCTTGCTGCTTCTTGCTTGCTGCTGCTGCTGCTGCTGCTGCTGCTGCTGCTGCTGCTGCTGGTTGCTGCTGCTGCTGCTGCTTCTTTCTGCTGCAGCTGCTTGCTTCTTGCTTCTTGCTGCTGCTGCTGCTGCTGCTGCTGCTTGATACTGCTTCTTGCTGCTGCTTCTGCTGCTGCTTGATGCTGCTTCTTGCTGCTGCTGCTGCTGCTCCTGCTTGATACTGCTTCTTGCTGCTGCTTCTGCTGCTGCTTGATGCTGCTTCTTGCTGCTGCGGCTGGTGTGCTGCTGCTGCTGCTTCTTTCTGCTGCAGCTGCTTGCTGCTGCTTGTTTCTTGCTTCTTGCTGCTGCTGCTGCTGCTGCTGCTGCTGCTGCTTGATGCTGCTTCTTATGCTGCTGCTGCTGCTGCTGATGCTGCTGCTGCTGCTGCTGCTGCTGCTGCTGCTGCTGCTGCTGCTGCTGCTGCTGCTGCTGCTGCAGAAGCAGCATGCATGCATGCTCTACCACTAGGTCGCCACAGATCCGCTTCGTATGCGGGCGGTACTGGGTTCCAATCCCGGCACCGCCTGTAACCCACGGTTTATTTTAATGGATAAAGCTATCCGTTCGCCTGGTTCTCGGCTACTTGCTTGGCTTCTTATCTCGAGAGGGGCCCTATAGAGATTTCCAAGCGTGGTCTTTGGGCGCCCCCTCTCCAACCACCGTGACCTAGTGGTAGGGCGCCCACCTCGGCTGCGGGAGGTGGTGGGTTCGATTCCCACCGCCGCCGACGGTTCTCCACTGGTTCAAATGGGCTCAAGTGCACCCCGGCTTGGCTTTTGGCTTCCTTCAGGGGTTATACGCTTGGGAAAGGAGCCTGCGCCCTCAATTCCCGTCGAAACCCTCGTGAGCACAAAAAATGTTCTAGAGCATCCGCCGCGGCTCTCTTAGGTAGATTAGAGGTGCCGCCCAGCATCTACCAGTGAAAGAATTACATGCGCGCTACTACCCAGGTTCTCATTTATTACGGGACCTCAACGCTTGCAAAGGGGTGTTTCTTGAAGGCGTCCCTACCTAATAAGTGCTTCGGAATGTCACATGACAAATTGCCCCCAGAAGCGATAAGCAAACTTCAGTTTACTTTTATTTATTCATTCTATCAGGTATGTATTTATACACGTGTCTATACAGTTCCTGTTGAGGACTTCGGCAACAACACACATAATGGCTTTTGCACATTTCAAAATACACTTAGCTTGCTTTTGGCAATGCAGCATGCAGAAACAGCACATGCTGACTTCAGGGCAGCTTTCATATTATTCACAGGCTGTTTTTAATAGTCTATATTATTCGTGCGGTATCACCGCAATTAGTATCGCTATTCCGACACTCCGGGTACATTACCATAAATTACCAGAACCAGTCCACCATAAACCGCGATCTTCAAGTCTACAATCAACAGTGTTCAAGCAATATTTTTTTTAGTTTTTCATTCTACAGGCAACATGTTGTAATCGCGGAAATAATGCCGGGTGTTAACAAAATCACATCTATGTTGCTAAAGCTCTTAGATTAGCCCCAGTCGAGAGAAAATGGTCCATAAGCTTTGCCACGGAATACACTAATGTTCTCCTTGCTCTTTCTCTTCGTTTCTGTCTTTTTGGCACGTCTTTCAGTTCGGTAAGCATAGAGGATATCTTTCTAGAACCGCATGTAGCGAAAACACACAATACTGTTATCATTTATATATTTGCAATCGTACTATCCACGCGCCTTACACCAATATCGTTGTGTAGAAATGGAAGCTATTCCAAGATCGTGCATGTGTCATGTGCACAGGTGGCACCATTGTCTCAAACCTGTGCTCATCAGGAGTTGGAAGGCTTACAAGTGTGCAATTTGTTGCATAAGTTTGACGGTTGCTCGCCTGTGGCGCCCCGCGTTCGACTTGCAGGGTCGAGAAACTACGTGAAGAAAACTAAATTATGGGGTTTTACGCACCAAAACAAAAACCTGATTATGAGGCACGCCGTAGTCTGGGATTCCGGAATAATTCGGACCACCTGAGGTTCTTTAACGTGCACCTAAATCTGTGTAAACACCCGTGTGGTGCATAGCCACACGGGTGTTTACGCATTTCGCCCCCATCGAAATGCGGCCGCCGTGGCCAGGATTCGATTCCACGACCTCGTCGTGCATAGCCACTAAGCAACCACGGTGGGTAAATTGCGCGAAGAGACTCTGACACCAATACAGGGATGTCTATGCGCGCCCACTATGAATAAGGAGCACGCACGATTGCAAGGTTAGAGCGTAAGACCCCTACTAGCTGTATCATAAAGTTGAGCATGTAAGCTTTATAATGCGTGAATAAATGTCCCTTGTGTATTTGGTTGCGTCGTTACATCATTGCATAGCACATCTGGTGAGTTCGCGCGTAGGATGCGATGCAATCATCATCACTATCATCACCATCATCATCATCAAGAGAAGCCCCAGCAGCATATTTTTAAGTTCACTGTCAGGACGAAGGCCTCTCCCAGCGATCTCCATTTTAATCTGTCTTGTTTCAGTTGACCTCACCTTGTGCATGCGAATTTGCTATTACCATCCCACCATCTAATTCTCCACCATCCTCAACTAAGCACACCTTCTCTTGGAGCCCAGACCACCGCTTACGAGACCTAAGCCTTCCATGGCCTGCCCAAATCCATTTCTTCCTCCTAATGTCGTCTAGAATATTGGATACCCCCGCTTGCTCTCTGATACACATCGCTATCTTCCTATCTCTTAACATTACACCTATCATTTTTCGTTCCATCGCTCGTTGCGCGGTCCTTAACTTCTTCTCATGATTATTTGTGAACCTCCAAGTTTATGCCACATACGTTAGTACCGTTAGAATGCAATGATTGTACACGTCTCTTCAAGGGTAGTGGTAATCTGCCAGTCACGATTTGGTAAAGTCGGCCGTATACGCTCCCACCCATTCTTCATCATCATCATCATCAGCCTATATTTATGTCCACTGCAGGACGAAGGCCTCTCCCTGCGATCTCCAATTACCCCTGTCTTGCGCTAGCGTATTCCAACTTGCGCCTGCGAATTTCCTAACCTCATCATCCCACCTGACTTTCTGCCGTCCTCGACTGCGCTTCCCTTCTCTTGGTATCCATTCTGTAAGCCTAATGGTCCACCGGTTATCCATCCTACGTATTACATGGCCTGCCCAGCTCCATTTCTTCCGCTTAATGTCAACTACAATATCATCTACCCCCGTTTGTTCTCTGATCCACACCGCTCTCTTCCTGTCTCTTAACGTTACTCCTAAGATTTTTCGTTCCATTGCTCTTTGTGCGGTCCTTAACTTGTTCTCGAGCTTCTTTGTTAACCTCCAAGTTTCTGCCCCGTATGTTAGCACCGGTAGAATGCAATGATTGTACACTTTTCTTTTCAACGACAGTGGTAAGCTCCCAGTCAGGATTTGGCAATGCCTGCCGTATGCACTCCAACCCAATTTTATTCTTCTGTAAATTTCTTTCTCATGATCAGGGTCCCCTGTGAGTAATTGACCTAGATAAATATATTCCTTTACAGATTCTAGAGGCTGACGGGCGATCCTGAATTCTTGTTCCCTTGCCAGACTATTGAACATTATCTTTGTCTTCTGCATACCCATTCTTATTCTTCTGTAAATTTTCTTCTCGTGATCAGGGTCCCCTGTGAACAATTGACCTAGATAAGCGTACAGTTGCACACACTCTAGAGGCTGACTGCTAATCATCAGGAATTCTTGTTTTATTGTCAGGCTATTGTACATTTCCTTTACATTCTGCATATACTCGAATTCTAATATACTCTTACACCTCCTCGACTAAGATTGTGAATAATTTATTGTAAGTCATCACTAGTATTTCTGAGTAAGACAGCGTCCTTTGCAAACCACAGACTGCTGAGATTCCATCGTTGATGCTCACTCCTTGTCACAGACCCCGTGGACGAGGCGCAAACGCCGGACCAAATTCCAAAGCCGGCTTATCAGCTTCCGAAAATAATCCCACGAAAGCAAGGACAATTAAGAATGGGCCCTCTGGTGCGCCAGCGAACGCCGGTTGCTGTCCGAAGAACAGAGTCAGAGCCCAGGGTGGTCAAAACACAACAAAATATATTCTTCACACACACACACACACACACACACACACACACACACTTGCACGCTTAGGCTAAACACAACACAATACAATTCAGATGGGTATCCAAAAACACAGGGATATAATTAACGACAAGCTTTAAGAGTCCAACACGTAAAGTACAAAATGAATGGGAACACTAAGTGTCCAATCGTATTCACCCGTGCTGGCCTGGGAGTCAGACGATCTCGGCGTAGCTCGGGGCAAATCTCGAAGAAGGAACTTCTTCCGGAAATGTAGATCCTCGATGAACTCGTCGACTAGCTTGCTGGGGAATCCCCTTCTTCCGCCGACGGTCAGTCTCCACGTTACATCTCTTCACCGGAGCGGTCTGGTCCCCTCTTCTGATTCTCGCACGGCGCTTATATAGCCGTCACTGGCGTT
Source organism: Dermacentor silvarum (assembly GCF_013339745.2). NCBI lineage: Eukaryota > Metazoa > Arthropoda > Arachnida > Ixodida > Ixodidae > Dermacentor > Dermacentor silvarum. The sequence goes on along the minus strand of NC_051154.1, from coordinate 12,277,743 downwards.
CTCGAACCTTCTTATCGGAGTTGTGCTCTCGTAGTATGGCCAAAGCCTGGGAATCTTCTAGTCTTTTCTCGCACCTTCGACCGCCGCCGTCGGAGCGTCGTCGAGGGGGTGGTTAGTCATCCTGTTGGCGCATGCTCACGCTGTTGTAATCTCTTCCTCTCTCTCAACTCGCCAGGTGAGAAGGTGTCTCGGCGCCCACGCTCCCTCTCTCTCTCTTTCTCTGGTTACCGTCGCCTCGTATATGCTCTTTAGACGTCTATACGCTGTTGGTCGCGTCGCTTTTGAGGCGTATGCGCTCTCCCCCTCTGTTGAAGTTGCCGCGAGGCCGGCGTGTTCTTTCGCTGGCTTGCGTGACACGCGGCGCGCGCTTTGATTACGCGCTCTTTTGTGACACTCCTAATCTTTTTCCAGTCTAATAGCTTGAATACTTGATACTTGATAGCTTGAATTGGTAAGATTGGGTCTCCTTTCCTAACCGGTATTTTCCCGGTTTTCATGTGTAACATTAAGGTACCTGCAAAGTCTTTATTCGGTCTTTCAGTGAATAATGTCTTTATTCTATAATAATAATAGAGTCTTTATTCAGTTTTTACTAAGGTAGCTGTGGAGTCTAGATATTCACGTACGCTTTCAATACTCACTGATTACGCAATGCCTTTATCAGTGCTAGTATGTCTACTGAATCAAATGCATTTTCGTAATCTATGAAAGCCATATAGAGAGGTTGATTGTACTCCGCAGATTTCTCAGTTACCTGAATGAAGACATGGACGTGATCTATTCCAACCTGTTCCAGATTGATCCAGCCTGTTCTCTTAATTGATTCAAGTGACGTTTTTCCCTGATTTTATTGAAAATTACCTTAGTAAATATTCTATACAACACTGAAAGCAAGCTAATTGGCCTATAATTCTTCAATTCTTTAATGCTTCCCTTCTTATCGATTAGTATAGTGTTGGTCTTCTTCCAGGTGTCTGGTACACTTGAAGTCCTGAGGCATTGTGTATAAAGGGTCGCAAGCTTTTTAAGTGTAATGTCCCCTCCATATTTGATGAAATCGACTGCTATTCCATCTTCCCCTGCCATATTTCTCCGGGACATGTCTTGAAAAGCCCTTCTAACCTCATCGATAATTACACATGGAATATCTGCATCCTGTTCGTCACTACTTCCAAACAAGGTTGCTTGGCTGCTCTGGGTTCTGTAGAGGTCAGTATAGAGACCTATGCTGTATTTACTACATTATCGAAGTTGCTGATGACATTAACCGGCTTATCATCCCACCATCTAACCATCTCACATACCATCTAACCACCGCATACATCTGATCTTTTATGTGCCTAGACTCCTCCTCACTTATTTCATACTACGCCCATTTTTTTCTGCTTGGTCAATCTTTCCGACGTGATAATTTCGAATATCACTTACTTTCTTCTTCTTTATCAGCTTTCATAGGTGAGCGAATTCTATCTGAACTCTTGAGTTATTCACTTTAATGCTTTGTGGTCTCTTTATTCGGTCCTTTGTTACTTGGAAGAGAGTGAGAGAAGCTCTTTATTAGAAAGCAGATGCTTTTGATGGCGTGGTCACAACCGCATACATGCTACTCTGCGAGTCACAACCGCATACATGCACAGGGCGGAGGAAAGGGATTTGAAAGATCCCAGAGGAGAGTAGGAAAAAAAGAAGAATAAAAATAAATATGAAATGCACGAGTGAACCTGATAATAACATTTACTGGTGAGACGATGGGTGAATTCAGGCTTTTCTATATTCTAAATTGAACCTTCGTCAAATCTTTCCGAGAAAGTCAATTTCTGATGGGTATTAAAACAATAGATCAAAGACCCGCTGCTGTTTTAAAGGGCATGACTTACCTACTTGTTGCCTTGGTGCCTTACCTCACACTTCGATCGCTCCTTCTGAAATTAGTCTAGTTATGGTTTCAGTCATTTTACCTTCATCTTCCCGTTCTAAAACTGCATATTTGTTTGCGTGCACCAGCCTGAATTAATCTGCTTTTAGCCTGACTGCGTCTGTGTTGGCCTGTTTCCTTTTTACTAACTTTTCCCTTCCTCTTTTCAAATTGATAACAATCCTGGGCCTCTGATCACTCTCCCTTACCCCTACCTAACACTTCAGCACAGAGTATGAAATCTATTTCATGCCTTGTTTCCCCATTTTGACTTTTCCAGGTCCACTTACTGTTACTGCGCTTCCGGAAGAAGGTATTCATTATTCGGAGTTTATACATTTCCGCTAATTCTATCAACCTCTCTCCTCTAATATTCCTAGAGTCAATGCCATAGTTGTCTTTTCCTCAGCCAGCTTTTCCCCACTTTCGCAGTGAAGTCGCCCATGACTCGAGTATACTGAGTTTGCACGTTTCTCATTGCTTATTCAATGTCTTCATGAACGTGTTCTATTTCTTCGTCATGGCTAGGCGTTGGATTATAGGCTTTTCCTACCTGTAATCTATATCTCCTATTTAGCTTTACTACGAAGACTGCTAACCTTTCATAAATGCTGAAAAATTCATCCATGCTGCATGCTATTCCTTGTGAATTAGAAATCCTACCCCGTATTCTCTACTACCTGGAATACCTATGTAGCAGAGGACGTGGCCATGAATCAGCACTGCATAAGCCTCACCATTTTAAAACGAAAGCGTCAAATGGCCCTTTGAGCGAAAAAACCAGACGTCTGTCGTCTGTGGCAGCGAAACGGCAGGTAAATGCTCATTGGCTGCGACGCCACGTCACGAGCGCGCCTCGACGGAGCAGAGCGGTTGAAAGGGTACACCTGCTGCCGCGCTAGCGCGCCATGCATTGGGTGTGGGGAGAGGGAATGGCCGCGACGCACGTCAACCTCACCCTCGGAAGCCTGTGTTAATCCGCGCGTTCCTTGTCCGTGCAAGCTCTCGCCTGTGTTCTAACTGCGCCTCGGTAAAGCCAAATCAAAACGCGCCAAGCATCTCAACGCGCTCGCTTGCCCGCGAGGAGTTCATAACTCGAAGAACCGCTCAGCGGCGTTCAATTGGACATTAATGCTTTCGCATTCGCAACACATAAGAAATGCTTAGGGTTTCCTAACCTCACTAAGGCCAACGATAACCCAGGCAATGCTTGATAGATCCTCAAAGAGCCCTGCTAAGCTAGCTTCGCTCGAGATGGTTATTGTGTAAAACGTTTCCAGTTCCAATTTCCAGTGACGGCCTACCCGGATCAAGATGCAAACATTGGCGCCTAAAAGCAACACCTAGTCTATAAGCCTGTGCAGGAGGCTCGCATGGCTACCTTCGATTTCCTATGGGGATCGAGCCTATAGAGACGCTAAATGGATACTAATGAGGCAAGGGCGTAGCCAGAAATTTTTTTCGGGGGGGGGGGGGGGGGGGTTCACCGGCCCGACCGGGGGGGGGGGGGGGGGGCAAGCTTCTGCTTTCCCCTACGTCACGTGATCGATAATAAATATCGGTAGTTTAAGCAAACGCTATACATGTATATCAAAAACATGGTACCGCCCCCCCCCCCCTTCACGTGTGTGTGTGTGCTTGTGAAGACATTATGTAAAAAGTAAAGTAAGCTCAGTAAATACAGTAAGGACGACAGGTACAGTGGGCGTTTGGAGCAACGGTCTCTCATCGCGCCACTGAATGGACCAGTCTTCCAAAACGCATCATTGAGACGACCCGTGCGATCGGAGAAGACATCATTAATTGTTAATTTCCGTTAAGCATAGATGGCGTCGTCCTCGTCGGGGCGAAGTGCATTTCACAAATCAAGGACGGCTATACGCGTGAAAAATGCACGTGTGATCAGGCTATACCTACTCCCATAGCAATAGCTTGTTCGCTACGTCTTTGCGCTAGAAAACTTAAATACGCGCAAAAACGCGTAAGGATTTTTTTTTCGAAACTTTCGTCGCCCTGCTCCCTCATACGAGAGGGTTGCATTTCCTGCGGCAAGTGCACGGGCCGCTGTGTCTTCCGCTGTGTGCGAGCGTACAGCCGTCATTGCCTTTACGTCAACACATTCAGAATTGTACAGAATATTTCACCGCACAGCATAGATATGGCATGTGTACGCATTTTAAGTAGTGCGTGGAACTCATTTCTGCTTCACTTACGCCGGTGCAAACAGGAAGCGGCCTTGTACCTCACAGAATCTCGACTGATTGGTGTACTAGTGATGCAGGAATGAACTCCGGTCTTGTTCAGTGCATAGTGCACATAATCAATTTCTCAGGACGCCTGAACTCCGACGAGAACTGTCAGCGCCTGCAACAAGAATTTACTCACGCTGTACTGCGCACAGCAGTAATTCATGCTTGTCGGCTGTCTGTTTCGTGCATTCTGTTGCGAGTCGGTGGAATTTCACTGCTGTCATCAACCCCTTCGTGTGTACATTGCTGGTTTGGGATTCCACAACAAAACAGCAACTACCAGCCTTCCGTAATAGCTGGTTTGGGATTCAACAACACAACAGTAATTACCAGCCTTCCGTAGGGGCGCAATCGCAAACAAGAGACGTTTCTCGCGCAGACTAAGCCTACGTTCACACTTGGGAAGCGGCAAGCGGGCGGAAAGGCCAAAGCGGGCGGAAAGGCCAAAGTGGCCGGAAAATTTTTTCCGTGCCTGTCCAAGTTGTTCACACCTGTTTTGCTAACGCCGCGGCCGCCGCTGCCGTTTTCGTCCAGATCCATCTAGTCTGCGTACGTTTGTCGGCGTGGTGGCGCTCAGTATCGCATTATTTTGAGCGGTATGTTCATTCATTAACCCACGTACCGTCATCAAAAGTGATCATTTTGCGCAACTTCGCGTGTCATCTGCGACCTTCGGTAAATTCCTCGTTGGCGTTCCGTAATTCTCCTCACACGGGCGCGGTAGCGCTGAGTCACAGGTTGGTGCATAGGCGTGATAATATTTCTTTAATAGCTTTTATTTACAAGTTGTAATAACATTTCATCATTTCGTATTGTCGGCGCCTCCAGGACACCAAAGGGGCAACGGGAACACCACACCTAAAACCCGGGCTGGCCCTTGTGTTGGGGCTCGCCAAAGCCTGCGCGTCCTACGTGAGACCTACGCTCTCAATCTATCGTCGCGACGAGAAAAGCACCCCGCGACTTCTGCAACATACCGTACACGTGCGTGGAGAATTATGGAGCACCAACGAGGAATCTGCCTAACTATTGTCTACCATGGAAGTGGAAGAAGAAATGGCTTTTATACTTCTACCTACTTGTTTTCTAGAAATTGACAATGAATAAACGGAAGACGCGGACACCTCGGAAACGGCGGTGGTGGGTTCGCCTGGCTTTGCAAAAGCGCGAGAAGTTGGGTCACGCCAAGGCTTCGTTGCCGCACCTCCAGTCGCGCGAGGTTGAATATACGCGAGTACTGCTGACAGTACGTTTTAGTGCCACTCTTGTCGTAGAGCAAGGGCTGGTTCTTGATCGCGTCGATCAGCATTACAGCCTACACTTTTGGTGCCATGTTCAATTTTACGACCGGTTGTTTACATGCTAGTGTAGCTTCCAGTGAAGCAGAACGACTTTCCGCCACGTTTCCGCTTCGCCATGGCCAAAAAATCGGCCCGAGACCAATTTGGCTCGCAGCCTGTTTTTCTGCCTGTTTTGCCACCTAGGCGGGCGGATTTTTGCAAGATTTTGCCGCTTCCGACAGCTTCGAGATCAAGTGTGAACGTAGCCTAAGATCCTGCGCGAGCGCGGCCTAACCGGCACCTGAAAGGAAGCGGCGGAAATGTATACCGTAGATTTTGACCACCTGGGGTCTTTAACGTGCACCTAAATATAAGTAAACAGGCCTCGAGCGCTCTCGCCATCATCTAAAATGCGACTGCCGCATTTGTTGCGCATTTGTTGCTTCAGAATGCGGCCGCCACATTCTCGCCCAAAACTTCACAGAGTGTCAAAGCCTTAACAAACACTGTGAGAGTTTTTTCCATATCCAGACATGATTCTCTGTAAATTACCAACCCAAACGGAAGCGCCCAGGAATGAAATTGTGATAGTAGCACCGGTTTCATTAATTATGTCAGCGCGAAGCAACGAGAAAAAAGGGTGGGTAAGTGGGGGGGGGGTTGAACTCCCCCAACCCCCCCCCCCCCCCCTGGCTACGCCCCTGTAATGAGGAATATTAAGCTAAGCTGTTTTAGAAAATTGCGCTTCTGCAACACCAAAATGGCCCCTCTTATACCGACATAGGAGGCTTCGTGAACCAAACAAGACGCAAAAATTAAACAGGGGTGACGGCGCCGCCCTTTAGTTTCCGAACCAGCTCGCCGTGAAATCATGGATATTGGCAGCATATGATATGGTCTCTTTAACTGTTTATCGGTTAAGGATGACTACACTGAATTCTTAAAAAAAATGAAAAAAAGTACAAAACACCGAACCTATTAAGTTTCTAAAAATTCAGCAGAGATGCTGAAGACTGCTTACGTGTAGGAATGCGAAAGCATTTAGGCGCTTACGTGAAATGTTTTCGAGTTATGTTTTCGACGTGCATTAAAGCTCTTTCTGTTGAATACGTGTGCGGGTTTGCGTATACGTTGTCCACAGACCGGAAACATTCGGACCATTTTGCTGCAAAACGATGAATTTTTTGTGTTGCCTTGCTTCGTCTTCTAAGGCGTGCTTCCGTGGGCGACCGCGTTTCACAGCTGCCGCTGAGCTAGACGCTTCGGAGAGCATCCCAGTAGACACAACACCGATGAAGTCCGAAGAGCAAGTGTGACACGTGGGAGGGAGTGACGGAAGCACAGACGTGACGTGGGCAATGACGCACGCACTAAGCACAACTTTTGTCAACCATAACCGTGGAGCCACCGTGGCGGTCGGTGAAGCGTGCTCGTCTCCCACCCAGACCGAAATGTACCAAATTTTCTTTTCAATTCCATTAATTATCTTTGCTTACAAAAACCTGCCTGACGAATTTGACGTCAATCCGAGCATTTTTGGCGTATTTTTAATCTTCGCGCCGTCGGCCATTTTTGGTACCATCTTTCGGTCACGCCGCCGACGACAACGCCGGATTTTCGCATAATGGGGCATATAATGCTTTCGCATCAAAAAGCCTCCTGTATGCGCCAAAAGATTCCGACATGCCAGGAAATACTTTCAAATCCGTGACGCGATACTGACGTACTGCGGCGGCGTCGAGGTTACGGCGCGAAAATTAAGACGTATCGTAATAAGGACGAGAACAGTCTGACCACTAGCTGGAAATAATCACGTATAAAAAATTACACAAGGCACTTATGGAGATTCTACGCGATGAAGACCTGCAAGCACCTATTTAAGCATATTATGTCATCCGGCAAAGCGTCCGATGAAAGAAGTTCAAGAAATACAATTTTTTGCCTTTAGAATCTCTAGTTATAATCAACTTTGTTAGGCCAAATGAATGAAAATAGAGATTTTACATAGTATACATTAGGGGCGCGATCTTGTACGCGTTCCAAAATGGAACGGAGGCGTTCCGTTCCATCGAGCCGCACACGATTGGTCAATTTGAACGTCGCGGTTGAAATTGGCCAATCGTGTGCGGCTCGATGGAACGGAACGCCTCCGTTCCATTTTGGAACGCGTACAAGATCGCGCCCTAGGAGTATAAGCTCACTCAGTGTTGCTCGTTTATGCCACTAGAAAGAGACCGTAGCAAAGAAAACAGCTATTCGAACAGCGCTTCCGAAGAGTAATATGCAGCCTGCGTCGGCAGCCCAGTGGTCAGCATGTTAGGCTGCCAACGCAGCAAGCCTTCTTAATTTTGTTTTTCTACACGGTTTCATCACACCTGCACACGGCTCACTATTTGAGATCTCGCTCAACCAGGCGCCCTCATTACGCAAAGCGGAATATTGCAGTCGGTGTGTTTATTCCGCTTGTTGGGCCTGCTAGGGTAATGCAAAAAGTGCACGCGGTAACTGAGAGCGAACAATTGTTCAAACGGGCACACACGTCATCGCGCCCGGCTATCGGCAGGGCCGCGGATGAAAGCGGCGTTGCTCACGGGACTTGGTGTGAGTCTCGTCTGCGCACGGTCCCGCTATACATCGGCGGCGGCGGGTGCCGAGCCCCTGCGCGCGCTGTCGGCCACCTGATGCGCCAGCTCAGCGGCCTTCTCAAGCCGTTTGAGCATCATCACGCTCTCATAGGAGGGCGGTGGTGGCACCACCTCCTCGTAGGCTGGCGGCGGGGGCCTCGACGGAGCCGCTCCGGCAGCTGCGCCCGCAGGCGTGGGGGAGTACACGTACGTGCCGCTGACGGTGGGCACGCGGATGACGAGAGCCGCGCGCTGCTGGCGCCGATGGCAGGATCGGTGGAACGCTCCGAAGTGGTGGCGATTGCGCCACATGAAGATGAGCACGACAGCAGCGGCCAGGAGGACGACACCCATAACGAGCATGCACACGGAGATGATGCGCAGCTGGAGCCGCCGGTACGGCAGACCGCTGGACAGGAGCACGGCACCGCTCACGGCGAAGACAAGTCCGAATGCAACGCAAAACGCCACGCAGTGCGCGATGGGTGGCATCTTGGACGTTCGGTCACCGGCCCCGGGCTGCGGGCTGCTGACTACGCCTGTCATTGAACCCTCCATCTGGTTTGTCACTGTTGCTGCAGTCGATGGCGGCCACTGGCTCCGCAGCTACTGCGACTTGGCGCCAAGACAGACGGACTCCATTCTGCGCTCCTGCGATGGTGGGGTGAGGTCCGAAAGGTGAGGCTCCTGAACACAGCTGGCACGTCAGGTAACAAAACAAAACCATGACAGGCAAGAACAGTGAACCTGTTTGTCATGGCATGGTCCGACCGTACGAACGTCCACAAAGTCTTTCAGGAGTCGCGAGGCCGGCAATATCAAGGCACCCAAGCCTAAGTGACCCTAACCAGCCCTGCCCTAACGAATAGCATCTCGCCACTGCGCGTGCGCTGAATGTAAACCGCTTCCTAGGGTTTCCATGGGTTTGCACTCGGTGGCCCCAAAGTTTTGTATAAATAAACATAGTGGCACTCATTGAAGCGACAGCCCCCGCTTAGAACCAAGTTTACCCTGAATTCTAAAAAACTGGCATGTTCGTGAACAAATGCTCATAAACGCTATCACTTTCACACATCTCACGTAAATGAGGAAAATTTAACGAGCAATCGCCGCTGTTTTCGATATCGTATGTTGATCGAGAGTTCGTAAACTATAAAATGGGATGTTTTCGGCTGGCGTATCGTAATTTGGGTTGCCTTGGCGGGTGACGCTAGATGCTATGTCTTTCTTCCGACAGCAAAAGCATGGGTGTTATTCTGGACGCTGTCAAGTTTCGTCATATCATCAAACTACGCAATGGTGGCATTCTGAGCCAACACGGCTGTAGCATGCATGCAGCCCCCCGGGCCAGTCAGAGCTGACAATATGAGGTATTTGACAATGCCCAGATTAGCACCCCAATATTGGGATGCTTCGATTATCCGTCCCTGGCAGCCCCGGACTGCTTGGGACTGCTATCCAGCGTTCGATTTTCTCGGGCAGCTTCGGAAGCTCCGCCCGCCAGTTCGAGAGCTGCCGAGAGCGCGTTCGTTTTTCAAGGATCGGAAGTCCTGGGCTGTTCACGCACTCTCGTAGTCCACAGGAGATCTTTGCTCGGACGGCTAGCAGATGACAGCTGCCCAAAGATGCGTGCGGCGTCTGCCGCTATGTTGTGAAAGACGCCGTGTGAAGCTCCGCCCTTGTAGCTTTCCCTTCATTGCCACAGAAAATTGTTCGAAGGACCGAAGATACATAGCTGTGTTTCTCCTGTCATATTCTTTGTGTCCGTGATGTTAACACTATGGTTTTTACTTTAAGTGTGAACCGACTAGCCCGAGCTAGAACAAGGTTTAACCTTTCACCTAGAGTTTTAAACTTGCAACAAGCGCACGGTGGTACTGTAATCCTTCATGATTTTACAAATCACAAATCATGAAGGATTACAGCTTTTACAAATACCTTCTGCAGCCGTAACGGCGAGCAACCGCTCGGCGCTAATGCAATCCAGGAGCCCTGTAAGAAACGGCGTCCACTCCGGGTGAACCGGGAACGCAAAGCAGTCGCCGGTTGATGCCATGGAGGAAGGAAACAAAGTAGCTGCCAGCCTTGGCAAGCGAACTCTCCATGACATTCCCTTCGCTTTTTCCTCGCAGTATAACTCAGCGCGTGACCTTTGAGACTCGACGTTATTGGTCGAGGGTGTTTGGTTTCCGGTAGTTTCAAATTGATGCGCACTTGTTCGGCGCCGTAGCTCTCTCTCTCTCTCTCTCTGCAGAGCGGGAGCACTAAATCCACCGCGCGCTCCGACTTGACGATCACGTGTTGGGCCTATTCGTTTGGCTTCAATCGCGTTGCGCAGTGCTCTCTCCTAATTTTTTCCCTCATCCATGGTTGGCACACCCTCAGCCTTAGGTGTCCTATATATTCTAAAGCTCCTTATTTATTCAGGTACCGAAAATAATGCGCGCACGTGAGCATGTGAACATAATTTGTGAAACGTATAGTCAAAACAAGCGACATATGTCAGTTATATGACTTTTCCTCAAATTTTTCAATGGTTGGGCCATATGCAGATTCAATTTTCTGATTGTCGTTGGCCATACTCCCACCTATCGCATGATGCTGAACTCGTGATCTTAAGTGCACCCGGCCGTTTTACTAATGTCAGAAGATCGGCATTAAGCTCAACGTTTGACGCAGAAAACACACTGGGAGCACAAATAATTAAATGCCTGTTCAGATATATGTAATGGTTTCAATTATTACGCGACATGTCGGGGTAACTTATGCAACAGCAGTTAGGTTAAAAAAAGCGTAGTTAACAGAATAAAAAAGAAAGTAATAAGAAACTTTAAAAGATAGGCACGGCTTAAAGCGACTTAAAGCTGAGCAAATTCGTAAGGATTCATGATAGTGAAAGACAGCCGAGCAAAACACGAACAAAAGTGTTTTGAACGCTTGCCTTTCAGTAACATGCATTGCATGCACAGCATAGTTATGTATAACTAGCCCAACTTACACGGGGAGCTGCACGTACCGGGAACACACCCTCTTCAGTGATTGTCATGGTAACTATAGCGCCAGTGTCCTGTTGGAGAGCGCCCTCTCCAAGAGCGAGCTGAGACGCACCATAAAAGAACCGTTAGTAACTGTCTGCGCGCCGATGTCTCATTATAGCGCACTCAGCACAGCTATCAGGTGAAGGCTTTCCATGTAAGACTCGAAACTGACACCCGGCTGGTAGCTGTACAGTTGGCGGAGCCGTGAGCGCGTCGAGCACACTGACGGTGATCGGTACGCGAATAGACGTCGTCGCCTTGCATACGTGCGTAACTAGATAGCCGCCGCTGTACCTTGACACCTACCTCCCCGAGCCAGCGGATACGTACGGCCTTCAGCGGGCACAGCACGACTGCCATCCGGTGATCGCGCCGCAGCAGTGCAATTCGGGACGACCGGAAGGCGTCTGCTCACCGCTTCGAGGCGTTATATGGAAGAGCGGCCGGCCAGAGGCAGCATTTGCACCGTTTTAGCGGCTTCACCGAGTACAATGTTCCGAAAGAACAGTTGAATAACCCCTTGCAGTTGGCTTTCCACCAGTTTCACACGATTTTCTTGTGAGCTTCGAAATAAATCGTACCTACTTTTCTCTCAAGTAATCACAGCACTCAACTCTCGCACAACACTTTTAAACGCTATAATATATTTTGACCAAATTTTTTTTATGAGGTCCACAAAATCTGACTATCAATTTTTAATTTACTGTACATAATACATTGTCAATCGACGTATAGTTTCTGTTTTGCGACAATTATTAGGTTAAACAGAGTACCACGCTTAGGAGCGTTATTCAATCAAGTGCAGAAGGGGCTTAGGTGGTGGTTCACTACTGTCTGTAACAATACTAAACTCATTTTCTTTCGGGCACTCACAAAAAAACTGGAGACAGAGGCTGCCAAAAGGTGTCAATAGACACCGCTAAACAGCTACGCCATTTGAAGAAGAGAGAATGTTGCAAGATAAATTAGAGATCACCTGGTGCAATCGTCAAACAGTTGCATGCGGTAGACTGTAGAACAGTGCGTTATATTGAGATTAAATTTCATTATGCTCGCGTTTATGGAAACGAGCTCAACAGTGTGGTAGAATCTACAAACGGCCTGCCGTCCGCTGTTCGCGCTCTGGCCCCCAACGAGTCATTCAATTCGCTCAACCCATTTCAACATCGCGCGCGTCGCCGCTCTCGTATCAGTGGGGATACATGTGCGCAACGGGGCAAAATCGAGCGTAGATGCACTCACAGATTGTTCCGTCCCTCCATGCAGCTCGGATGGCTTCTCCATCGCTCTGATACCGCCTTGCAGACCACATTCCCGGCGATAAAGTCCCCCGTTCCTGCAAAGCCCGATAATTGGCGTGATATCAGCGAGTCGTGGATACGGGTCGTTCGGCCGACGTCCGCGCGCGCGATTACGAGGAAATGCGTTGTCTCGCCGGAACGACAGCGTCGACGCGGTCACCTGGGCGGCCGCAGTTCTCGGGCAGGGAGACGAGGGTACGCCGCTGCCACACCGGCAGCATCTGCCGGCGATGGCGATGCGATCGACCTGGCCAGTGGAACGTTCCACGCGCCGCCCCACGAGTCACGCGACAATCGACGTACACGCAGAAATACTACATTTCTTCGATAGCATGTACTTGAGAAAAGTTAGTGAACCTGACTGTATTTTATTTATTTATTTATTTATTCCTGGGTTTTACGTGCCAAAGCCACGATATGATTGTGAGGCACGCCGCAGTGGGCGACTCGGGATTAATTTTGACCACCTGTGGTTCTTTATTGTGATCCCAATGCACGGTACTCAGGCATTTTTAATGCGTTAGCATTCTTAGAGTAGTTCACGCTGTTTCTGGGGGCTATGTACCTATCTATGATTCCATGTTTTTACCTGTGCATGTTTGTATCTAACCGTTTTCGTGCGTATACCTCGTTCACTGGGTAGTCTCGGGGTCTAATGGGTAGAGCACCGTGTTGCTGTGCTGAGGTGACATGGTTCAAAACCAACCATAGGACGAACTTGACTCACAGTAGTACGCGGCAATGTGTACGTATGTACCGCTCTTCAAAGAAGCTCTTTCACGCCGACGTGGGTCACTGCAGATGCGGGATTGGGTAGGTACCACTGTTCGAAGAAACTCTTTAGCGCCAACATGGGTAACTAGGTCGCTCGGTCTGTGCTGGTCTTCAATGAATGTCTTTGTCGCCAACATGGGTAACTAGGTATGTGCCACTGGGAATGTGCCTTAAGTTTATCCGATGATCGAACCCACGTCACAAGGGTTCCTCAAAGACAGCAAGCCGACGCCTTAGCACGCTGCGCCACAAATGCACTGGGTATGTGGCACTTATCAATGAACGCCTTTCACGCCAGCCCTTTAGCGAATTGCGACATGAAGGCATGTGCCACTCTTCAATCAACCTCTCACCAACTTGGGACCCCGAATATGAGCCAACAATTGTCAGCGTTCGCAGGCATCGGCCCGCCACGCTTCTCGTCTCGGAGGTCTCGGCAGTGCCACTGGATGGCGCAGCGGGTCCACAAAGAAGCGCGATAGTTGAGCCCGGTTGCCGCATGACGTGTTTCTCAACGTTCGCGCGCACCGGCGCGCCATGCATTTCGGAGGCCACGCGCAGGCTTCGTGGCGGCGGCGCTAGATGGCACCAAGTGTTCTTACGGAAGCTAGAAAGAGGAATGTCGCTGCAGTACACACCTCGCACTTAACTCGTTCCGATGGAGACAATATGTTGCGTCGTTATATTGATGCAATGCTAAACACATTACCGTCGACAGTCATCGTGAGATGGCTTCCGCCGAATTTTTACATTTCGCCCCCGTGGAAATGCGGCCGCCGCGGCCGGGATTTGCTCCTGTAGCCTCGGGTTTAACAGCGCAACGCCAAATCCATTACGCCACCACGACGGGTTGAAATAGTTCAATACGCCAATATCAAACAACTATAAAGCGCAGTGCTTGGCCCTGTAGCGCTGAACCAATTGTTTAATTTAGTTTCTTTGGTGTGCATAAATTCAAGCGGCTTTCAAAAAAAGAACATTAGAAAACATAATATGTGAGTCCGATGCAGCACTATTTTAGCGTTCCGTAGTGCTTAAGTGATGTATGCGGGGGTCGTGCAGTCGTTCTGCTGGCTGTGGAGACGTGCATATTCCCTGCGGACGCAAGTTTAGTCGCATTTCGACAGTATTCGCCGCAAAGAACAAACAATATTATCCTTAAGTGAGTTTTCGCTGCGATTTATTCAACAATGTATAATAAGTGCTGGCTCTGCATCATTGAGTCTTACGCTGTATACGTCGCGTTAGCATAGTTGTTTGTCGGTGAGTTAGAGAAGATCCTTTTAGTTTCCTCGTTTCGTTTACACTTAATTTTTCTGTAATAAATAGGAATTGTTATGTACACAGGCGAACTAATAGCATAAATTGACGGCTGCTTAAATGTCCACGCATAATTTTTCAGCTTTAAAAGGGGGAAACTATATTCACCTACGGTACAAGACAACATGTATGCAGGCCACACCAACCAATTGTTTCCTCCTACTACTGCCCACAATAATAATAATAATAATAATAATAATAATAATAATAATAATAATAATAATAATAATAATAATAATAATAATAACAATAATAACAATAGTAATAATAATAATAATAATTAGGTGCCTAAAACGATAGACAAAGTGCCGCAGCGGTGGCTCAGTCACCTAAGACGCAACGTTGAGTTGAGCACGAGATCACGGGATCGAAGTCGGCGGCCGCATTTCGATGTAGGCGAAATGCAATAACGCCCGTGTGCGTGCGTTGAAGTGGTCAAAATTAATCCGGAGCCCTTCACTACGGCGTGCCTCATGATCAGAACTGGTTTTGGCACGTAAAACCCCAGAAAAGAAGAAGAAATTGTGCACAGCCCATTTGCAACGCATCAAAACCATGCATACATCATAAGAGTGGGCGAAAAATGAAAGCATCAGCCTGGACTCACAATCTCGACTAGTTTTTCATTATTCACACTTCTGACAAATTCAAGTGTCCGTCTTCCTGTGTTATCCTGCCACGCGTTCCGGAAAATGATGATGATGATGCATTATTTAATGGCACAAACCAACTGCGGGGGATAGGCCACGAATCGGGTGGTAATATGATTTGAAGAAAAAAAATGAAAATCTAACGTGAAAAGTGTCCTCGCCCTCTTCCGAGCTCATTCGCCCCAGTGCAGAGTAGCGAGCCATGCTCTCCCACTTTTTTTTCTTCAATAAATAGATTTTTATCATCATCATCGTGAAACTTCTTTCTCTCTCTTTCTCAGCAAGGTCACTTTGTGCGACCAACGACTTCCCTTGTTTTTGTTTCAGTTTCGAATATGCAGCCTACTCGAAACACTAAGCTGTTTGATTCAGTACATCCAGAATATCTGCTATGTAGTACTACTTTACTTGCGGCTGCCAAGTGGCGTTAGTGGACTGTTAGGTCCACTGCCATCCAAGGTGTTGCGCACTATGCATGCCACGAAATGCGCCGACTTCTGGCGCCTAGCGCTTTGAGTCGCTGTGTTAGACTACACCCCCTTCTGGTTAGGCCCATATTCCCCAGTCCTTTCCTCGCAGCAGCTGAGGCTGCGTAGACGCTGTGTGACATTGTATCGCCTTCTGAGTTGCCCCAGGTCGTAAGAGGACAAGTTGTACCGTTTCTTCGCCGAAGTACGAAAAAAATCAGTCGCCATGTTGTCGCCGTCATGCTATCGTCATCGCCATCGTCTTGCTGCTCTTGTGACACACACAGTTGCTCGCCTTCTACAAACACGTTGGTCCGTTTTTAGTGACGCGTTACAGAACCCCAAACGACACTGGGTAGGGCAAAATGATTCGCAAAGCATCGATTCTCACACCACGTGACATCTACATAATTATATTTTATTCTTATTTTTGCTCGACAATACCAATAGCCACATTAGCCCAGTTGCTATGTGTCACAGACCCCGGTGAACGAGGCGCAGACGCCGGACCAAATTCCAAAGCCGAATTATCAGCTTCCGAAAATAATCCCACGAAAGCAAGGACAATTAAGAATGGGCCCTCTGGTGCGCCAGCGAACGCCGGTTGCTGTCCAAAGACCGAGTCAGAGCCCAGAGTTGTCAAAACACAACAAAATATATTCTTCACACAAGGCAGTTACACACACACTTGCACACTTAGGCTAGACACAACACAATACAAATCAGATGGGTATTAACAAACACTAATCCACGACAAGCACTAAGAGTCCAACACGTAAAGTACAAAATAAATAGGAACACTAGGTGTCCAATCGTATTCACCGTGCTGGTTGGTCTTGGAGTCGCACGATCTCGGCGTAGCTCGCGCAATTCTCGAAGAAGGAACTTCTCCCGGAAATGCAGATGCTCGATGAACCCGTCGACTAGCTTGCCGGGGAATCCCCTTCTTCCGCAGACGCTCGGTCTTCACGTTACATCACTTCACCGGTGCGGACGGAACTCTCGAATTCCCTGAATTTCTGAATTCCCGAATTCCTGAATTCCACTGAACGATTCTCGCACGGCGGTTATATAGCTTCCACAGGCGTTCTCGAACATTCTTATCGGTGTCGTGATCTCGTAGCATTGCCAAAGCTTGGGAAGCTTCTACTCTTTTCTCGTACCTTCGACCGCCCTGTCGGAGTATTCTCGAGGGGGGGGTGATGACTCATCCTGTTGGTGTATGCTCACGCGGTAGTAATGTCTGTAGACTCTCCGGGTGAGAAGGTGTCTCGGCGCGCGCGTGTGCTCTCTCTCTCTCTCTCTCTCCGGTTAACGTCGCTTCGTCGAGTCTCTTCCAGACGTTTCGGCGCCGTTGTTAGCGTTGTTGCTTGAGGCGTATGCGCTCTCCCCCTCTGTTGAAGTTGCCGCGGGGCCGGCGTGTTCTTTGCTGGCTTGCGTGACACGCGGCGCGCGCTTGGATTACGCGCTCTTTTGTGACACTATGACGATGTGTTTATGAGCTCGAGGTCGCGGATTCGATCCCAGCCGCGGCGGCCGCATTTCCATGTGGACAGACAGACAGACAAATAACTTTATTAACAAGGTCCTGAGAAGCCCTGCCCTAGGGCAGAGCTGCGGGCCGATCCCACGTGGGGACGGGTAGGCCGAGCCTAACCGCCGGATCGTAGCCTCTCTGGACAGCCCAAGTTTGGCGGGAAAGTTTTGAGCTCTGGGTGGCAGAGCTCCGTTCTTCTTCCGTGATGCGATTGGGTCTTAGTAACGAGGGGCATCGCCAGAGCATGTGTTCTAGATTGCTAACAGCCGCACAGTCGGGGCAAGTAGAGCTAAAAGCCTCTGGAGTGATCGAATGAAAAAGGGCCAGGTTCGGATATGACTTAGTCTGACGCATGCGTAAAGTGGACGACAGAGGTCTAGCCAGTTTGCTATGAGGGTGAGGATAAGTCCTCCTACCCAGGTGATAGTGCTTAGTGATTTTGTTGAAAGTAGTGAGAGTGTCGCGAAACACGAGAACCCCGACCTCTGAGCTCACCCTTGCTCCCGCGCGGTGGGTTAGTGCGCGCGCTTGGGAGTGGGCGATGTCATTGAGATTGGGCAAAAAGTCAAGCTGGGGGCCGAGGTGCGCCGGAAACCACGTGATGGTGTGCGTAGAGATGATCTTGTACTTGAGAACCTTGTGAGCCTCCTCAGCAATGGACCCTGAAGCGAAAGCCCTGACCGCCGATCTCGAATCAGTGAAGATTTGCGTTCTGCTGCTATCTAGGAGTACCATAGCAATTGCGACCTGCTCCGCTCTGGACGGAGTTGAGCACTTCAGGGAAGCTGCATTCACTATCTGTCCGTTGTGATCAACGATGGCAGTGGCGAAGTTAAACGACTGTCCATATTGGGCTGCGTCAACAAAACATGCCTGATTGGGGATCGTCTTTGATACTCTTGAGGAGGGCGAGGGCTCTTGCCCTGCGTCTGCCTACGTTGTGTTGAGGATGAACATTGCGGGGAAACGGTGCGACTCGTATATTATTCCTTTGATCTTCCGATATTTGATTTTTCCGTTCTTCCAAGAGTATAGGGTTGATCCCAAGAACCGTCAGGATCTTCTTTCCAGCCGGGGTGCAGGATAGACGGGCCAGTTGGGCCGACTCCTGGGCCTCAATTATCTCGTCTAATGTGTTATGCACTCCTAGTTGCACAAGTAGGTCCGTGCTCGCCCGTAACGGAATGCCTAGTACTCTTTTGATACTCTTTCTGATGAGCGTATAAAGTTTTTTTTTTCTTTTCGGAGTTATACCAATTGTGCATGGCTGCCACATAAACTATGTGACTCATGAGGAAGGCGTGGAATAACCTGAGGAGGTTGTCTTCCCGAAGGCCTCCACGCCTATTCGAGACTCTGTTGATGAGCCTGATCATGTTCTCGGTTTTGGCTGTAAGCTTGTTGAGCGTCGTATTGTTACTGCCATTGGATTCAATGAACATGCCCAGGACCCGAATGGTGTCTCCTCTGGGGATGGTACAGCCGCTTTTAGTGTAGAGTTTTATGTCTATTTCAGACAACGGTTTCCAGCCTGTAGGTTTGGGACCTCTCCTGACTGGCCTGTAGAGGAGGAGCACAGACTTGCTCGGGGAGCATCTAAGCCCCGTACTTTCCAGGTACATCTCTGTTTGATCTACAGCCTCCTGCAAGCCTAATTCAACATCTCCTTCGCTTCCTCCGGTGCATCAGATTGTTATGTCATCGGCGTAGAGCGTGGGATTGATCCCTTCTATGTTGGAGAGCCTTTCCGATAGTTTCTTCATGGCAATGTTAAAAAGTAGTGGTGAGACTACCGCTCCTTGTGGCGTGTCTCTGGGGCCCAAACTGAAATTGTCAGACTGGAGGTCACCAATTTTGAGTGGGGCCTTGCGATCCCTGAGGAATGAGCTTATGTATCTGTAGAAGGCTTCTCCCAAATTGATCTCTGAGATGGAGTTCAGAATGTGCGCATGGAAGAAATTGTCAAACGCCTTCTCCAGGTCTAGGCCTCATCATCATCATCATCAGCCTATATTTTATGGCCACTGCAGGACGAAGGCCTCTCCCTGCGATCTCCAATTACCCCTGTCTTGTGCTAGCGTATTCCAACTTGCGCCTGCAAATTTCCTAACTTCATCATCCCATCTGGTTTTCTGCCGACCTCGACTGCGCTTCCCTTCTCTTGGTATCCATTCTGTAACCCTAATGGTCCACCGGTTATCCATCCTACGTATTACATGGCCTGCCCAGCTCCATTTCTTCCGCTTAATGTCAACCAGAATATCGGCTATCCGCGTTTGTTCTCTGATCCACACCGCTCTCTTCCTGTCTCTTAACGTTAGTCCTAAGATTTTTCGTTCCATCGCTCTTTGTGCGGTCCTTAACTTCTTCTCGAGCTTCTTTGTTAACCTCCAAGTTTCTGCCCCATATGTTAGCACCGGTAGAATGCAATGATTGTACACTTTTCTCTTCAACGACAGTGGTAAGCTCCCAGTCAGGATTTGGTAATGCCTGCCGTATGCACTCCAACCCAATTTTATTCTTCTGTGAATTTCTTTCTCTTGATCAGAGTCCCCTGTGAGTAATTGACCTAGATAAACGTACTCCTTTACAGACTCTAGAGGCTGACTGGCGATCCTGAATTCTTGTTCCCTTGCCAGGCTATTGAACATTATCTTTGTCTTCTGCATATTCATCTTCAACCCAATTCTTACACTTTCTCGATTAAGGTCCTCAATCATTTGTTGTAATTCGTCTCCATTGTTGCTGAATAGGACAATATCATCTTCAAACCGAAGGTTGCTGAGATATTCGCCGTTGATCCTCACTCCTAAGCCTTCCCAGTCTAAGAGCTTGAATACTTCTTCGAAGCATGCAGTGAATAGCATTGGATAGATTGTGTCTCCTTGCCTGACCCCTTTCTTGATAGGTAACTTTCTACTTTTCTTGTGGAGAACCACAAGGCCACAAGACCACAAGGCACATCTAGGCCTAAGATGCCTCTTATATCTCTATGGTGGTGTTGTCAATGATTTGACACTTGATAAGCTTCTTCACGTCCTGTGTTGACAAGGCCGGACGAAAGCCTATCATGTTGTAGGGGAACAATCCTTGTTTCTCGATGTGCTTGGAGATGCGGTTGTATATGACATGTTCTGCCAGCTTTCCCACGCAGGACGTGAGTGAAATGGTTCTGAGGTTTGTGAGACTCGGGGGTCTTCCAGGCTTTGGGATGAGGATGACCGACGCCATTTTCCAGGACTGCGGGATAACCCCTCGTTCCCATGTTTCATTTATCTCTTCTGTCAACCGTTCTATGGAACCGTCGTCCAGGTTTCTGAGGGCCCGGTTGGTGATTTCATCAGGACAAGGGGCTGACCTGCCATTTAGTTTCTGGAGGGCTTCCCTTACTTCGCATGACTTGAATGGGACATCTAGTTCGGGGCTAGATGAGCCTTTGTAGGGCGGATAGTCTTCGTGATTCGAGCTGCCCAGAGGCAGGCACTTGCCAGCGAGTCTTTCGAGTATGGTCTCTACCGTCTCTGATTGCGATGCCTCGTGGAGAACCTTCGCTATCACTTGTCTTTGGTTCGACTTGTTATTGGTGTCATCGAGTAAATGCTTCAGTAGGTTCCATTTAGCTCCAACTCTCATCTGACCATCTACTGAATTGCAGACCTCGTCCCACTGTTGTCTGCTCAGGGTTTGGCAGTGATCTTCTATAGTTTTGTTGAGCTCCGCGATCTTTTTTCGGAGCCTTCGGTTGAGTTTCTGCCCTATCCATCTGTTTAACAGTGGCTTTTTAGCTTCTAGAAGATGACCGAGGTGGCTATCGATCCTGTCCACCTCCAGTTCAGTCTGGACTTTCTTTGTCGCCGCCCTGATATCCTCTTTTAACTGTTCAGCCCACTGCTCTAGACTAAGTGCTGAGTCCTATGTTTGTGCTCGCTCCTCCCTAACCTTGCGAAAGGAGTCCCAGTCTGTAATAGTGAACTCTTTGAGGTTCCCGCTTCTCACGTTGACGCAGGTGGCCAGGATATTATGATCGCTGCCCAGGTCCACGTGCAAGAGGCGGACTCTACATTCCGTATGAAAAAGAGATCAGGCGTGGTATCCCTACAGCAAGAGTTGCCGATCCTGGTCGGAAAAGCCGGATCTGTTATAAGTGGGAGATTATTATTGACGGTGGCTTGCCATAGGTCAACGCCCTTGCGGTTAGCTTGTGGGTACCCCCATGCTTGATGCGGAGCGTTGAAGTCGCCGGCCACCAGGAGTGGGAATGTCTTGGCCTTGCTAACATCCCTATTGATGATTGCTGCGAATCTTTGTTTGAGGTCTTTGGGTGTACTGTATATGTTAAGTATAAATACACTTGTCTCGAACTGTCCGCTGGGGATGATCAAATACACTTGTCAACGAGCGAGCAGGTGCGCGCCGGGAGAGAAGCGAGAAAGAAAGTAGTGACATCACATCCGCTCTGCTAGGCAGATGTTCAGGCTATGCCAGGCAACTATTTTCTATTAATTAGCCGGTTAAATATCATGCCACCTTCTTGCGTGTGACGTCATTAGTTACGTCATTACTTCCGCTTTCTACTTCCGGGTTTCCAGGAATTTCGCCAAAGTCGTGCTCACGTGGCGGGTCTGAAAAGTCTACGATTCTGTGCTTTGGTGTGCGGTAATCAGTGATTTCTGATTAATTCTAATTACTCCAGAGATTTCAGTAACGCAACCTTTAACTAAACTTATGCTCTGATGCTATATCATAATGAAACCCATGAATTTTGTAGTGGACTACCTTTTTCTAGTTTTCTTTTCAGATTTATCTTGAATTTCGTCCCGGATAATCAGTGATTTCTAATTAATTGTAATTATTCCATACACTTCAGTAACTCAACATGTAACTAAACTTATGCTCTGATAGCATATCTATAATGAAACCCGTGAATTTCGTACTGTACTGTTGTTTTTCATGTTTGCCTGATTTATTTTGAATGTTGTCCCCAGTCGCCTTAGGAAAATTAAAAATTAAATTATGGGGTTTTACGTGCCAAACCCACGATTTGATTATGAGGCACGCCGTAGTGAGGGACTCCGGAAATTTGGACCACCTGGGGTTCTTTAACGTGCACCGGAATCTAAGTACACGGGTGTTTTCGCATTTCACCCCTATTGAAATGCGGCCGCCGTGGCCGGGATTCGATCCCGCGACCTCATGCTCAGCAGCCCAAGGTCGCCTTAGGAGGCGAACCGGAAGTGCTGCGCAAGAAACAAGAGTGTCGCACGATGCTCGTGGCACTAAAAACGCTCGTGGACTTCGATTTAGGTGCACGTTGAATAACACTAGATGGTAAAAATTGATCCGGAATTCCCCCCTACTATTCGGATCGTAGTTTTGACACCTATAAAACCCCAGAAATAAATTTTTTATTGCTCGGTTACAACAAAAGGCGAATCCGTTCCGAAATGGTGGCTCTTAAGAGTACCGTTACGCCTTTTACATCGTGATAGCGTTCCGTCTTGGACGTGCTCGTGCACAACACAAAACGGCACGAGGCCATTACGTATACGAGCTACACGCGCAAAGCACTATAAGAGCTCCAGGTGAAGCGACAAGCTTTCTTATCAGTTACCAGGTTGTTTTGTTCCTTCGCCTGTGATAAACTGCACCGTGCGTGCCGATCGAACAAAGGCAAAGTCTCACTTGCCCACACCCCCCGGCGGAACACCAACATAACGGAGCTTTGTGGTAGCGTTCCATCCGGTGTTATCAGCGTATCATTCTGCTTTTTTTTTGTTCTTCTTTTATGTCTTTATTGAGTAAAGATGAGTCTATCTCAGAGCTTCATACTGATATTACCAGAGAGAAATCCACGAGAGTTTCTTCGAGTATATACTCACATCGCCAATACAACGGTTCAATTCAAAAGAGAATGATACAGTCTTTAAAAAAAAAGGGTCATCATATTCACAAACTAAATACTAATACGCTACTTGTCGCTAAAAACACTATCTTTTTCAGTAAGGGAAGGTAGTAAAATGATAGTTAATATTTTTCACTATCTGCTGAAGCTAGTAAATAGAACTAACGTAGTATTAATACTACCTAGGTAGTGCAGTAGTAGTAATGCGGTAGTACTCCTAAGAAAGTAAAGTAATAAAAAGAAAGTAAAGTTAAAAGGAGAAAACAGCGTCCTTTCGCTATAGAGGGTTTGCCAGCTAACGTTCGCCAAGTTGTGGGACGAAAAAAAAAAAGATTTATGAACACTTTGCTCGATACGATCCTAAGACCTACGTTGTTTAGTCGTCAGACCACTGACGACCAAACACCGTAGGTTTTATAACTGAATCTTGCAGCATGCATTCTATTTTTTTTTTTTCGTTGAACAACATGTCTAAGTTAGCTGGGACACACCATACAGGGTAATCAGAGTTAAGTCGATAGGTTTTTTTTTAATTAGGCACGGAGATGTACGTGAAGACCACCGCTACACTAAGGTTATGTGCCCAGGGGGACACAGAATGACGTGGTAATTATTGATGTCCATAGCTTAATTAACTAAAATTGAATAATTACCTTTTTAGTGGCTGTAGTAAGCAGGCATGTTTGTATTGAAAAGTTAGACGCAATCGTGTCTAACTTTTTTCATTTGGCTTCACTTGGCAGAATTCTTCTAGCGCATCCGTGCTCCGAGATATCGAACTGCGAAGTTTAATTGCTGTTCGCAAGATTACGCATGCAAGACAATGAGGACCGGCGCAAAGCTCCTCCCTTTCGTGACGTACGTGCCTGCTGTGTACGGTGTTTAGTTTGACAACGGGGTGGAGGCATAGGCAAAAGTGATAACTGGCACCCTTTCAGTCTTGGCTTGCGTAAACGCAAACTGCAGTGCTCGGAACCGTTGTCGAAACACGGATCCGAGCGGCCTGTAATGATGGTAGCAACTGCGATGCCGAGATAAGGTAGCCCGCGCTGAAGCCGGGAGGGGGGGGGAGGCTATGCGCATGCGTGATGGTGTCTAGACGAGCGGGCATTGTAATAACTTGGTTACGTAAAATAAATGGAGTGTTCAATTCTCAATATTGTAACCTTTATGGAAATCAACAAAGGTGTTACCCATGCTAACGAATTTTTCGCTATGACATTGTTACAATAATTATGAGGCAGATACACATTAATTTATTTATAGGATGTATTTACAGTAGCCGGTTGCAGCGCTTGTCAGTTCAGCTCACAGCCGAGCCAAAATCACTTCGTCTTCTTCGTCGGGCGACCGCGCGCATCGTCCGAGTAACCTGCTAATATTGATGTAGCGCTATTTAAAAGTCGTCGTGCTCATGCACAAATTTCACGTCTTTATGGAAACCCATTAAGTTATTAGTGCTTTAAAAAATGTTCAAAGTGCTTTCCTGCCACAGCAACGCAAAACATAAACCGCTCTCGCACTGACTGGGTAACTCTGCGCAGTACTTCTGGTCTGATGCTTGCGCTGGCAGATATTATCCTGTTCTTCATGTCATTAATGTCAGTTTGCTCTGTTGCGAACACTCGAACTTTCACGTAACCCCAAAGAAAAAAGTCGAGCGGAGAAAGGTCAGGGGATTTTGGTGGCCAAAACATCGCTCTTGCGCGCCCAATCCACTGTCCTGGAAAATGATTGTCCAACCAACTCTTTGCAGAGGTGGAGAAATGTGGTGGGGTCCGTCATGCTGGAACCATACTTTGCGCCGGTCGTTCAGGGGGAGATCAGAGGCAAAGTTGTCGACGACAACACTAAGTATTTCTTGCATGTACTTCTTACTGTCGAGGTTGCCCTAAAAAAAAATAGGGTCAATGATCCTATTCCCGAGTATGCCACACCACACATTCACACTCCAGCGAACTTGGTGCTTGTGTTGTCGCAGCCAGTGTGGGTTCACTTGTGACCAATAATGGGCATTGTGAACATTCATGGTGCAATAGCGGCAATAGCGAGCTTCATCTGTCCACATTACTCGTTGTCGGAAGTGTTACGATTCGATTAGAGCGGCCATGCCCGGACCACGTGCAAAGGCATGGGAATCGGCGTGCCTAATGATCTCGCTCGTCAACATGAACAGACGTGTCCGTCGCGAGGGTCAGTGACGAACCTGTCATGCCGCCTTGCAACCCCTCTCATTCCCCGCTGAGGACGTTCACCCCGTTACTGTCACCCATCTCTACTTCGTCTGGTTTGCCCTATGTCCTGCAGTGGGGGAGAGGAGAGGGGGAGATCACCCGGATGGTGGAGGGTATAAGGAAGCCAGCCAGCAGTCACGTGGAGAACACTTTTGCTTTGCCCTAGCGCGCAGGTGCATGCACGCTGAACGTTTCTTGTATGTTTTCTTTGGAGCACACCGCTCACCCGTAACCATGTATTAAACTTGTGTTATTTGTTTATCTGCCGCCTCATCTTCCCTGCTGGACCCTCTCCGATGGTCAACCTGGTTCGAGCTCCAAGCATACGCTGTTGAAGGTTCAACAAACCTCGGACCGTAGCAGAAGTCATTGTCTTCATGAATCTTGATGAGGCCCCAATTGCAGAAGTCCAGCCGCCTTTCGAAATCTGCCTCGCTTAGGTCCTGGTAAAGGCAAACATGGTACGGATGGAACCTATGCTTTTTTAGCACTCTTATCACTCCTTGTCTATTCTTCCCCCTTCCCTCTCCCCAAGCGTAGGGTAGCCAACCGGGCACGTCCTTTGTTAACCTCCCTACCTTTCTCTTCTCGTTTCTCTCTCTCTCTCTCTCTTTAGCACTCTTGCGACTGTTCCAAAGCTGCGTCCTGACTCGTTGGCAATCTGTCGAATGCTGATTTCTGGCATCGACGTTACACACGCAAGAACGTCAGTTTTGAAGCCTTCATTGACGATTGTCTTTCTCTTCTGTCGCTGACGGTGGACAGAGCCCGTTGTGCAAAATCGCCGAAACGAGGTTATCAACGTTGACCTACATTGAAGTGGACGGTGTGGGTGGCGAGCCACGTACAGCCGCGTCGCTAATGTGGCGTTTCCATTCGCCCTGGCCATGGCAAGTATACCACGTCATTTTTTTTTTTCTGTTGAATACCTTGTGCAGGTGGAAGCAGCCATGGCAGCAAAGTGGGTTCCAACGCTTTTCTTGATCGTGGTTCAACAGGCAACGCTATTGCAGGAGCAGTCAACGGCAATGAAGCTAACACGTTGACAAGATAATGTCCCAGTGCGATCTCAAATCGTACAGAAAATGTGCCGTAAAAATATCTTCTGCGATCGGCTGTAACCCGATAAACTGTACTGCGTACATCACACCACGTTGTCGTTCCTTGATTTCGCCAGCAGAGAGTGAGACAGAGGCAGTTATCAATTTTGCCTATGCCTCCACCCCATTGTCAAACTACACACCGTACACAGCAGGCATGTCACGAAAGGGAGGAGCTTTGCGCCGGTCCTCACTGTCTTGCATGCGTAATCTTGCGAACGGCAATTAAACTTCGCAGTTCGATATCTCGGAGCACGGATGCGCTAGAAGAATTCTGCCAAGTGAAACGGTGTAGAAACATGATTGCGTCTAACTTTTCAATACATACATGCCTGCTTACTGCAGCCACTAAAAAGTTAATTATTAAATTTGAGTTAATTAAGCCACCGACATCAATAATTACCAGCTCATTCTGTGTCCCCCTGCGCGCATAACCTTACTGTAGAGCTGGTCTTCACGTACATCTAAGCACCTAATTTTTTTAAAGATAGCGTGGTAGCTTGCACTAGTGGCGCAAGGCTAAAGACACAGCGGAGCTGATAGGTTTCTAGCTGATCCTGGCTATACGAAGTTATGCTAAGTTATACGAAGTAATGCCAAGTGATGCTAAGTTATACGAAGCGTATAAGCATTTTTTCGTGGTCCGTGGCATCGGGGAACGCCTCGCGAAGCACTTGCAGTCCGAGCACACGTAGGGGAAGTGGGGCGAAAGCTATGCTCAGTGTACGGGCGGCGTGCAGCAGAAGACACGCCGGAATGACGTCATGGCGCATGCGCAGTAGCGCGCAGCTGGTGGGAGCTTGGCCAAGCAGCCGCCAGTGGCACCTGCTGCATTCACGGACACCGCGAGCGTTCGGCAAGGTAAATATACCTGGTAGCGAAGCTTCCATAGAGGTCCATACGTTCAAAACATGGCGGTTGATCTGCGTTTCATGGGGCTTAGCGCCATCTGTGTGAGGAGGGAACACTTCCTGCGGAAAAAAATAATTTGACGTCACATCCGTTAAAAACAGAACTGACGTCATTTTGCTTTCAAAGGAGCGAAATTTGTTTTCGAAGGCCTGCCATTAGAGCTGTATATCGTATTCAAATGCCCCGCTATTCGACTTGATGGGCGTTTCGAGCTTTCAGCGCGGAAAGCGATGCAGGAAAAAGTTCAGCCGTACGGATGTCGAAATCGCATCGCTGCACGGAACATACTTTCGTTGGAGGCCGACGAACGCTTTGGGCGTAGAATGCTCGTCCTTTCGTCGGACGCCAAGCCCGTCGGCCAGCGCTGTCCCACGAAAACAACTAAAGTAAACAACTATCTGGCGGTCGTAACTCACCACTTTTGAC
The DNA here is from genome assembly GCF_013339745.2 of Dermacentor silvarum. Classification (NCBI taxonomy): domain Eukaryota; kingdom Metazoa; phylum Arthropoda; class Arachnida; order Ixodida; family Ixodidae; genus Dermacentor; species Dermacentor silvarum. Next base: position 12,250,014 of record NC_051154.1, on the reverse strand, counting down.
TGAACAGGTTAAGAAACAATGAAACTACCCGCGTAACCAGATTCAGACAAACGTCGACAAGCAAAGCAACACAACATGTGAGGGGGGCGTGAACTTTACGAGCCCGCCTTTCTGTCCACTGCAAGAGCTGCATTGCATTGCAAGTGATAGCGGCGTCAACGCCCGCCGCTATCGGTAGGCGCTGAAAAAAAGGTATTTATTGATAATGATCAAGTAAGATAGAGTTGTTCTTTTTTCGCCATGCATATATAAAATTGATTAGAAATTTTATTTTCGTTGAATGAATCAAACTGTGTCTCGCTTTGCCTAAAAAACGCTTTTTTCTTTCCCAATGTTTGTTCCCTCCAAACATAGTCGCGCTTCAATCGCTGCTCCCATAACCACCCTTGCTGATGTCGGTGACAATTCGTTTTGAACCGCTTTTCGCCCGAAGCTTCGCGACCATTTGGATCGACCTTGCGTTCGGCGCTAATGCGGGGAAACGGAGAAGCACGGTTGGCGTCGGCAGCACCTCTGCGCGTTGCCTCGTTGGTGCTTCTACAATTTGTTTCTCACTCTCTCTCTCTCTCTCTCTCGCTCTCATTTTCTCTTTCTCTCTCCTGAGCATAGCGCGCGACGCTCCGCGAGGTGGTTGCTAGTCAACGCAGTGGCAGGCGGTACACATTACGGCCGGCTTAAACAGCTCCGCTGTTAAAACCTGTCGACTTAACTTTGATCACCCTGTATATTAAGCATCACTTATTGGTACACGTAACATTACCAGGGACATTATGAGACACTAACTCTATCAAGAAACGATAAGCAAGGACACGCATACAGAACTACAAGGGTGCTACGCGACACGTACACCATGCATAGAATAAAGAACCAGCTTTAGATTATGGTGGGCGCCTCGCAGCTGGCAGCCGCGGCCTAGTCCGGCCCACGCGGCCCGGCGGTATCGCTCGCTGGTTGCATTTATTTTGCTGCTTTTTGTGCCGCGTTCGACATTAGCGATATTCGTATCTTATCAGGACAGGTGACCCAGAGGCCTCGACTGGCGCTAGAAACAACACAATATTCACGAGACCACCTCATTTATTGATAGCATCAAGCAGCAGCAAGTCATAGATGCTTATTCCAGCTGAGACTTTGTGGCTTTCATTACAGCATGTGGCGAGTCGGTAAGCATGCCTTGGAACGCATCGCAAACTGGGCCGGTATTTTGTAGCGATGACTTTAAAGTAATAATGCCTTTTCGCGCTTATCGCGCTTTGTCAGTGGTCAGAGCAAAGGTCCGCTCGCGTTATCAACGGGATCAGCCGGCCGTGAGCGGTGGATGATAAGACTATTCTAAAATAAGTCATAAGGCATCGCTACAAAATCGCGGCCCTGAAGTCGTAAATTTCGGCACTTTTTAGGGCTGATGTAGGTTTTTCTAAACTCTGATTGCATATTAGTGAATGCAGTCATATTTTTTAACCGATAAAGAAGCAAACATGTTGCAATTTACAATGCCTCCTGCCATTTCATTTGGGACCAACCTCCCGTAGCATAAAGTTAATCCCTCCCCCCCCCCCCAAAAAAAAAAAAAAATTCTGGTTTAAAATTTTGTTGCTGACTCTTCACAATTTCGGCTGGGGCATCTGTACTATGAAGCAGGATTAACATTCAAAGCAGTATGCAAAATAAACATGGAAATCGGTTCGAATTACGACTTCATTTGATATATGGTACTTACAATGTCATTCATGCTAACTTCGGCAATGCTTACTATGAGGATAAATGTCGTCCTCGCATCAGAAGCTGTTCTTGAGTGCATGTAAAAGCCATTCGTAATAAAACAAACGTTACAGAGTAGACATGATTCCGTACTAATTCTGCTGCTAGCTGATAGACTGACCTCGGGAAAGTATTATTGAACACCTGTTGAACAGGGAGCTCAACTGTGTGCAATAGAATTGACCATTATGGAAGCTTGCACAAGTTGGTTCAACATTAGCAATGGTAAAGCAGCGCGAAAGGCTTAGACTAAAGAAAAACAAGAAAAAAAGATCTAAGACACACACGAGCGCTGCGTGTCTTACATCTTCCCTTTGTGCATGTATTTCGCGTTGGTTTAGCATTTCTGAAGTTGAGCATTTCTGAAGATTACCCTAGCGTGCATTTTTGTGGCCTCACAAACAATTCCACTGGCTTGTTCTACACTTCTACATCTTACTGTTCAAGCACCTGCCAAAGCATTTTCCTGCAGTAAAAATTGTTCATCCCACTCCATATTCTGCAGCATTGCTTACAGAGCCCTGTGTTGGAATGGTGTCCAATCTATTCACGATAACATTGCTGCTAAAAAAAGAATTTTATTACGTGATAAGGTCGCGAAAATGCATGCTTTCTTAAATCTCATTTAACAACCATTTTATAAAGGTATAACTGTTAGCCAATACATCACCAGAAAGGTATGAGCACCGTAACGCCCTCTGGGCAAGCTGCGGCAGCTTGCCGGCTGACAGCATGCCTAAATCACCATTACTGCTTGTGCAGGTTTTGCCGTGGTTTTTCGCCGTGGTATCTACAGCAAACAACTGGACTCAACCAGGATTCTTCGATGTGCCGCAACGTGGCAATGACACTGCGGACCGTCTACTTGTAAACGCCTACCCTACAGGAGTGACGTCATTGCTGGACAACCTAGAAAAGGCACAGCCTGGCATCGATTTCTTCAGAGGGCATGGCAGCTTGCCGGCGGACAGCGTGCCTAAATCGTCATTACTGTTTGTGCATGTTAGTCAGCTGGGTAATTTGCCTGCTTATCGTAGCGCTGATAGGTTTCTGTTGGTCATGCCGTGCCCTCAAAAGTGTTCTGCAATTCTGTCTAACTGCCGGTCGATGCTCATGTTGTTCCTTGTGTCCGGTGACATAAAAAAAAAGTTAAATTATGGGGTTTTACGTGCCAAAACCGGTTCTGATTATGAGGCACGCCGTAGTGGGGGACTCCGGAAATTTTGACCACCTGGGGTTCTTTAACGTGCACCTAAATCTAAGTACACGGGTGTTTTCGCATTTCGCCCCCATCGAAATGCGGCCGCCGTGGCCGGGATTCGATCAAAAAATCGCTTTGTACAGTGGCAATTCAGACACCTCAGGCCGTCACGGGGTCGTTTGCACCCGGTGACATAGAACAGAACCCTGGGCCGAAGGTTAATGAAATGTTGCAGGTTATTATTGATAAGCAGGAAGATGGCGACCGCAAGATGGACCGAATAAGAGAGGAAATTGCTGCTGTTAATGCTAAAACTGATAAGTTACAGGGTATTCTGACTTTGTTTGAGGAAATGAGCAACAAAATTGAAAAATTGGAATTGGTTGTCCAACAGCAAGCATTGAAGTTAATCGAGTATTAAAACAGAAGTAATCGTAACAACCTCCTAGTATTTGGAATCGGCGAAAGTGCGCTGATGAAACAGAAATTAAACTCGGAGAACAGGTCCTGGACGGTATTTTTGAAAATACCTTGGGGGTCCCCGTCAGGAGAGTTGAGAGAATTCAGCGTATTGGAAAAGCGAAACCGGATAGGTCAAGACCAATTATTATGAAGTTCCTTGATTCCAGGGAAAAGGACAGTGTTTTAAAGAACAGTTTTGAACTAAAGAGCACTAATGTTCGTGTCAGCCAAGACTATGCTAAAGAAACAGCGGAAATAAGAAGAAAGCTATGAGAAAGTGCCGCATCGAATCGGTCAAAAGGCACGAAAGTCAAGCTTATCTACGATAAACTTAAAATAAAAGACAAAATGTACACTTGGGATCTCACACAATATAAGCCCACACTATGTGGACATGAAGAAAGTAGATTCGGTAAAGAAAAGCAGAAAAAGGTTCACGCGGCTAGCCGCCCGCCTAGCTTGGACGATTCAGGAAGTTCGATGGTGACGCCCAGCTCGTCACCTACGTCATAGCTATGTTTCCTTGTTTTAAACGCACGCAGCATCGTTAACAAAATAACTGAGCTGGAATTTCTGCTGCTTTCACAGAGCCCTCATATGGTTTTGATAACAGAAACTTGGCTGCACTGTGGTATACAAAATGACGTAATTATTCCCCCTGGATACAAAATGTTTAGGAAGGACCGCGATTCACGTGGCGGAGGAGTGTGTATCAGAATAAAGAATTCTGTACATGCGGCCCTAATTGATAGCGGCATCCCTGAAACAGTTTGGTGCAGGATTTCTTTTCAAAGTGTTGTTTATCTTGTCGGTGCAATATATCGGCCACCTTCGACTTCCCTGGACATGCTAAACCAATTGAGCACATTCTTGTGCAACAATGTACATAGGAACACACAGTTAATTATGGCCGGAGACTTCAATTTACCGTATATTAACTGGCAGGACCTAACTTGCAGCGGCTTTGAAGCATCCAGCGTTGATAAACTACTAGATGTAATGTTCTCTTTTAATCTGAATCAAATCGTTCAAGATGACACAAGAATAACTTCTAGGCCGCGGTCATTGTTGGACCTAGTGTTCCTATCAAATAATACTGAAAATCATTTGTTGACAATTGAAGACGGTATTTCTGATCGCAAAATTATTGTAGTGAATGTGACTGCTAGCAATATGCTCCATAAGAAATACTCTACTGTAATTGCGATAAAAGACTACAAACGTGCTGATGACAATTCAATTTTAGATTTTTTGGAATTATCGTTTGGCCAATTTGAGCACCACGCAAAGGAAAAATCTGTAGATGAGCTATGCAATGAATTTAAGGATGTAGTGAACCATTGTGTGGACCGATTTGTGCCAACTCAAAAAAAAAATGTCTAAGCAACGCCGACCTTGGATTACCCGCGGTATTATTCACATGAAAAGAAAGCTAAAGCGACTGCGTAAAAAGAAAAAAGGGTTAGGACGAAATAGCGAGACAGTGCAGAATTGAGACGTACTCTGACGGAATCCAAAAAGCAGTTCTTTGAACAAACACTGACAAGGTTCCTAAAAATGTCTCCACAAAAATTCTGGAGATATCTCAGCAGCAGGAAAGATAAAATTGAAGAATCGTAAAAGACACTGGAACGTTAACAAAGACTGTGGACATTGCCGAGCATTTCAATTACTTTCTTCAATCTGTGTTTACTAACAGTACAAACGCGAATACAGGCGAGCATTTACAGTATATTATACGTTATCCAATGTAAAATCTTGTAATCAAACAAGAGGGAGTATTCGAATTGCTGCTGAATTTAGATGCAAAAAAATCTTGTGCACCTGACAGGGTTTGTCCTGATTTTCTGAAACGCTATGCTGAATGGATGTCCAACTACTTCACGATAATTTTCGAGAAATCATTACATACGCATTTATTGCCCAGGGACTGGCGCAGGGTCGTAGTTATACCAGTGTACAAAGGCGGTGATCGCACACTTGTAAATAATTACCGTCCCATTTCACTCACATGTATCAGTTGTAAACTTCTAGAGCACATCATTGCAGAACACATTTTAAAATTTCTAGAAGAGAATAGATTGCTTTACTCATCCCAGCATGGCTTCCGTGCTGGACGATCCACAATTACACAATTAATCGAAGTGGTTCATGATCTCGCTGCCGCCTTATACGAGAAGCACCAGATTGACGTCATTTGTATAGATTTTGCAAAAGCCTTTGATAAAGTGCCGCATGATAAGCTGATCTTTGAACTGCGAGAAATAGGTATCGATGAAAGGACTAGTGATTTGGATAGAAGAATACTTAAGTGATATTAAACAGGCCGTAAGTTTAGATGGCAGTTTGTCGAGTCCACTCCAAGTGCTTTCAGGTGTTCTTCAGGGATCGGTATTAAATTAAATTATGGGGTTTTACGTGCCAAATCCAGTTCTGATTTTGAGGCACGCCGTAGTGGGGGACTCCGGAAATTTGGACCACCTGGGGTTCTTTTACGTGCACCTAAATCTAAGTACACGGCTGTTTTCGAATTTCGCCCCCGTCGAAAGGCGGCCGCCGTGGCCGGGATTCGATCCCGCGACCTCGTGCTTAGCAGCCCAACACCATAGCCACTGAGCAACCACGGCGGGTAGGGATCGGTATTGGGTCCACTGTTATTTCTTACATATATCAACGATATCTCATCTGTTGTTGTACAACTGGTGAGACTGAAGCGCTTCGCATTTGACTGCCTAATTTATTCTACCGTAACCAATGTTCATGATCAACTCAGAATTAGTCGTTGTTCAGAAAATTTCAGCCAATGGTGTAATTTATGGGGCATGAAAATAAACTATTCTAAATCAACTTGCACAGATAGGACTAAAAAAAGTAAACGTTCTGCCTTTTAACTATTACATCGATGGTAATTTGTTAGTTCGTGCTAACCAGTTTAAATATTTGGTTGTTACAGTCACGCATAATCTGACATGGCATGCGCACACAGAAAATGTGTGCTCGAAAGCGAACCAGAAACTAGGTTTCTTAAGGCAAAAACTAGATCAAGCTTCGCGAGATGTAAAGCTGATATCTTATAAAACTTTTGTTAGACCTTTACTTGAACATGCCTCAGTCATCTGGAGCCCTCATCAGAACGCAATGACTACAAGGTTAGAAAAAGTTCAACGTCGTGCTGCGCGCTTCATATGCGCAAAGTACCGCCGATTAGATTCCGTCACACAGATGTTGCAGTCCTTTGAACGGGAAACACTAGAAGCACGAAGGCAAAAGAATCGGCTGAAAGTGTTTTTCAGGATGCTACATGGACACTTAAAAATTAACAAAGATGAGTACGTGCAACTCCCAGGAAAACGAAGCAGTCGTGTCAATCACCAATATTTTTTACGACCATACTTTGCTCACAGTGATGTGTTCCGCTATTCTTTTTTCCTTGCCGCGATTGAACTTTGGAATGCGTTACCAAGCTTTGTGGCAAATGCCATTGATGTTTGTGAATTGGAAAATCGTTAAACACGTATTTCTGTGATTTCGCTGCTGCTTGATGTACCTGTATATATGGTTTGCCTGTATTTAAAACCCTCCATGTAAGAACCCTCACCAGAGGCTTGACAGTATGGTTAAAATAAAATAAATAAATATCAAAGAAGGCTAGTTAAATATAAATGCTTGTTTAGCAATATGGCTACTTAAAATTTTGTTTTCTGACTTCATCTAGTTTCTGGATGCGAACCAAGATTTAGTTGGAAGACAGCACAGCCTACATTTGCAGTTTCTCCTGCATGCTTCTGCACTGCCTCTTGCTAATGTAGTACATCATCAATGACACCTCTACGCTTATGGTGTGGAAAGTCTAAACCGTGAAGAACAATTTGAGTGGGGTCATGCAGCAAGTGCTGGCGGACAAAAATGGTGTGTGAGGCGTTAATACACTTGATGGCAAATGTTATGGCTAACTTTGCATTTATTGCTTCAGCATGTTTCTATAGCAGAGCGTGACTAGTAATGAAACTAAATACACTGTTTACTGTGTATGACACCCAACTTACTGTGCAATTCAGTGTGGTTTTATAGGCTGTTTTGAATAAATATTTTTTTTTGTTGCGCCAATAGTTAATTCACATAAACTTTGTCAGTAGCTTAGCAGCTCTGGGCCGTCCGGATGGCCGAAGACGCCACCAGAAAGCAAGGACTGGCTGCCGTCTGTGGAAGGGGAGGACTGGGGGTTAGTCTCCCAACCCATCATGGATACAATAAAGTTTTATCTCTCTCGATAACTGTTTTCTATATAAAGGGTTACTAATGTTCTCTGCTGGCTATATAGTAACAATTCATCTGTTGTGTTTTCAGTCTTGACCAGCGATTTATTTTATTACTTAAAATGCACAAGAAGTATGGTAGGGCATTGCAATCACATTCAATATGAAAGCATACTATACGCCAGCCATTAAACTAAGTCTATGTAAATAGACATTCAGAGGCTACCAGTCTCAAGAAGCAACGAGGAATCATAGTAATGGGTACTAACGCTTAATAAGCTATACAAGGCACGTAAGGATGGGCTGCCTCTCGGTAAAATAATTTGCTCCCCACTGCCCTTGAAAGTTAAATAACCCGTAATTTCACTCCATTTTGTCCCCAGCATGAACTTTGTGACAATAGCAAACGCAGGTGCGATTTTCATGCTTCATTTGTAAACTATGTGCTATTTTAAATGCACATTGCTCCTTTTCGCGATCTTCTTTCACTGCTGTTAACTATGTTGCACACAAAGCTGACCTTTTTCAGTTAAATAATTTCGGAAAAACTTAGGCAAACTTCCCAGTTATAGCGAACTGAATATTCTGAACACCATATAGAAACAAGTACTTCAAGCTTTAACTATAAACACCTGTCAGGCATGAGAAATAATGCACCCTCGAGGCTTCGAGGTGTATGTCAAGCATCTTTAAATTAAATGCAAACGTTGTACCCTTGGTGTTGCAGCCGGAGTGCAGATGGTGACCCTGTGGTGATAGCCGAGGTTCTTTTTCATGCTTGCAGTCTGCAGCTTTACATTGATCACGCCCTCCTTAAGCTTGTATTTTGCACAAGACTCGATCTCACAATCACAGCATAATAGACCACGGCCAGACGAGGCAGTAGTGGCTTGGTAACTTAGCAAAAATTACTAAGAAGCCTTTCTGGCTAGTGAAGGCAGTACTTACTAGCTTTACTTTACCCCTGGCTAGACAGAACGAATAAGAAGGTAATAAAATACACAGTGATTTAGTAAACGCCCCCATGCATTTACTAACCATTTACTAACTTTATTTTTAAAAGTGTAGGTTTTGTGTGGGTTTGTCTATTCATGTACTCGCGCTCAACCTTTCTGAGAACAGGGTCAAGTTCCATTTCCTCGCATGAAATTCGGGCTGTGTGGCGAGCCATGGCGTTTTAACCAGTCTTAGGCGCCGAAGTTGAGGTTTAGGGGCTGCAAAGTGAAGCAGTGGCTGTGAAGTCGAGCCTTGAATCTGGTCACAGTGCTAATGGCATGTCGAGCATAGAACATATAACTCATCACCAGTATATGCGCACTCCTGTCTGTGGGTGCTTTCTTAAATTAAAATTTAAATAATTTCTGTCTTTTATGTGCCAGAACCACGATCACTGATTATGAGACACACCGTGTATGGGGGAGGGGGGCTCCGCATTAATTTTGTCCATCTGGGGTTCTTGAACATGCACTTAAATCTAAGTACACGAGCGTTTTTGCATATCACCACTGTCATTATGTTGCAATAATAGTTATGTGCTGGGCTGTGGTGCCCATATCTGTAGATTGTATGCAATATAAATATAGATTGATAACTTTGTTTACTTATTCAAATAAAGATGTTCTCACCGATACAACCTGTGGTCCTAAATGTTAAAGCTATACCAGGTGTTCTTTTTTAGCAGCACCAATTTTTTTAATTGCCTATGGCAAATAGCACAATTCTAACCCTTGAGCTAAATTACTCGATAAGGTGACCCATTACTACAAGAAGTCAAAATGTTTAATTGAATAATTACCATCATAGCATTACGGACTTTTTAATTAATTATTTCACGGCACTTATTTCAATTTAGGAATTGTAGCCGGTGAGTTTACAAGGTGCATCCACTTAGAACGAATTCTCAAGACTACACCAGTTTCGAGATTAATTTTAGAAGTATCCGACGAAATGCGTGGGCATTCCAGTTACTTTTGTCCTTCAATGCATAAAACAGCGTTTTCTTTAAAAAATAAGTAGAACAACAGTGCATTTTTGCGAAAGTTTGGCGGCGCATATCTCGAAACCGGTGCCATCCAAAGAATTCGTTTCATGTCAATAAGCCTTGCAAAGTCACTATTTACCATTCGTAGATTGAAATATGTGCCTTGAAGTAATTAATTCAAAACGTTATTTAGTGCAACTATGGTAATCATTAAGTGAAGTATTCCGATTACTCGTACAAGTAATGACCACATCATCGAATTTGACAGCTCAACAATTAGAATTGTGCTATCTGCCACAGGGTATATTCAAAATTTGGTGCCGCTAAAAAACACCCTATATGTATACATAAGGTCGTACTTAGAAACATGTCGCGTAGCATCCCGATCATTCAATTGTGCGAAACGTTGTTGCCCTTTATCGTATGTCCTTTTCTGTGCAGTGCCGCTAATTACACGCAACCTAAATTGCCTGTCACGCATGACCCTTACGTGTCATTTTCTGATGGTGTTATAAATATCACCAAACTGTGCGGCAATGCGGTCTTCGTTTCTTATTCGTATACGTGTTTATAATACCCTTTTAGAACAAAAGCGACCTAATTATTTCTTGGCAATGACAGTGCTGCTTGTGAAGAAAAAGGCCCCACTCACTAAGTTAGTAGCAAATGCCATTATACCGGTGCCATTGGTATCTATGGTTCGTAATCTAACTACGTGTGCTAGTGGGGTAAATTCCCCGCTGGCGTAATCTGTTTCTCCTCGCCCGTACCTCCTCGCCCGCACTCCTCCTCCTCCCTTTTCCTTCTCCTGTACCCTCCACCACCGAGCCGCGGGGAATCTGAGACCGACGCCGGGGCTAGAGTACCGGGGCGCGGGGTAGGCGGGGACAAACGGCGCTGCTCCGCCAATGCGCCGCGCATGAAGCGACGGCTCTTCAGTTGCCGCTGCTTTGCGTAAGGTGGCAGCAGGGGTAGTCTGGGCTCATTTCACTGCTCTGCCGTACTTGCACGTAGACCCTTTTCGCGGAGCAGTTTGTTTTAGAGAAACGAGATGGCGCTTACGGCGGCGCGCCATACGTCTCCTCAGCGACCGCGCACGAATACGAAACCATTACCGCTTCTACCTTGGGGAGGTTGTAACGGCCTCGGGGAGGTTGTAACCTCCCCGAGGCCGTCGCCCTTTTTGTTTAACCCCTTTTCTTTCCTTGCGTATTTGAGTACTGCAACTAAGATGTAAGACGCGAAATCGTCTGCACACTCGCAAACTTGCGCAAAAGGCGCATTTTTTGCCAATTTTCCGTGAAGAAATTAAAATTAGTGCTGTTTAAATGTCATTGGCAAACTATGGCAAACTGTAAACCCCCCCTCCCCTGGCAGAGATCCTGAGTGCGCTAACGGACTACAACGATGGCGCACGAATGGTCGAAGCTGAATATTTCATGACAGTCCACAAGAGTAAGCGAGTTACTAGCGGTAATATATATTTGCTACAAGGTATTACGATGTACAAAACAGCTACGTTTCAAGCCTTGTACGCAGCAACAAACCTATCGGAACTGAGCACACCCGCGAGCGATGAGGCAGAAAATAATCAGATGGTGGCCGCGCCGAGGAACTTCACTGTGTCAGAAACTGACAAGCCGCTGCTGCAAAATATTTGCCAAATAAAGTACAAAGAGCAAGACACACTAATCCTGATTCAATTCATGAGCGGAATGTTTGGATAGCTTGAAATACATATTTAGCCCCGCTTATAGAACAAGCACAATATACGCTGCTTGCGCCGTTTGGACATAGGTTAATCAGCTCCGAAAGCGCTTTTGCATGTCCTCTGAAGCTGTGATCAAAGCTTCGTGTCGTTCACCCAGTCACCGTTTACGATATCTCCCAAAACAGAGGTTTTCTAAGTCGCGCCGGCGTCATACACTTCCATTGTAAACAAGGAGGCAACGGAGGACAGTTGAGGCAAGCAATGGACGCGTCACCACGTGATCAAACATGGCAGCGCCCACGGGATCGCCGCGAAAAGGTTCAATAGCCGGCCGGCGTCGCGAGCATTCAAGCTGTATTTTTACGTCTCTGACTTTTGAGAAAGAGTTTGGCGTCGTGGTGACGTACACCTAGAGAGGTCTTCAATAACACTCAATAGTTACTGTCGCTTAAATGGACTATTCGCGCGGATTTACACTTGCAGCGTGACTTCAGACGCGTCGTTTAGTCCTTGTTTATTTTATTGTTTTATTTGTTTATTTCGTTGGATACAGATTGGTTCTGAGAACTATACGGCGACTAACGCGTTGTTGCCAAATGAACCACGTTTGAAACGAATATCTTTTGGCTATGTTCACGATCAAGTACATCTGTTGCTTCTTCCTCATTACAATAATAATCCTTTATTAGCATGCACGACTATGCAGAAACAGTTTTTACTGTATTCCCAAAACAATATATATATATATATATATATATATATATATATATATATATATATATTGTTGTTACTAGTATTATTAATGAAAAACATTAGGGTCGATAAATCGTCAGTTTCCAAGCACTTTATTGAAAGATTAAAACACTGGGAGGACCGGCTGATTTAAAAAGCAACGTTCATCGACGCTTTCTGCAGAACCGTGATATTCCGTGCAGAAGCTTCAGCGTGCGCGATCTGTCTGCAGTGTGCATCCCAAGTGAAGTCCACTGTGCCGTGTCTACAGCGGTCACCGCGGCTTCACTTACTGCGTGTTTCACGCCGTTTCTGTTCGTTGTTGCTCAGAGTGGTCGGCCGCGAGCACGAAGGCGCGGCGACGCCACTGTGTTTACACAGAACGGCGTGTACTCCCGTCGTCTGCTGTCTCCAACATTTCGTAGGCACGTGCACGTTTGCACTTGCCAACTGACGCTACTATAGCGCAGGCGCCTGTACGGCGCCTGAAGGGAGCTGAACAATAAAAAGTGGTCGCAGTTTCACCTGAAAGGCGAAGCATCAATTGCGATAGCAAATTTGTAGAGAGCTATACGGAGTAATGATAGTAGCTTTATCAGCTGTATAAACTTGGACATGCAGCAGCACCGGCAACACGCAGAATTGTTGTCGACGCCGTCGGCGTTTTGCCCGCGTTCGCACAAAATGCGTGCGGCGTTGGTGAGTGTTGCCGGAGCCTGTGATATAAATAGGCACTTGGTGCCACAGGTAAACGTCGCCTCCCTTCCCTCCCCCCCCCCCCCCCCCCCCCACGGTCTTTCGTGCGTCAGAGAAGGCGCGTTTGCTCTACATATATGGTGATTATAAAGGAGGAAAGAGACGCCTACTTCTGCAGCCCTTAAGGGAGCACGGCACAGAACGCGCGTTTGTTCTCCGCCGTGCGTTCACTCCCCGTGAAAGCGCGCGTCCCTCGCGCCCTTTCACTCGCACATACAGCGTTCGGCGGCGCGCGGCGGCGATTTCATCTCCATTGACGTCCTACGGAACCTCACGGCGACGGCGACGGCGACGGCAGAAATCTGCTTTGGAGTGTCCATATAATTGCTATCGCAATAAAATTAAACAATTGGTGACCGCGCAACAGTGAAATTTCGTTACAGCCAGGCGATCATAAATCAACTACGCCCATAAGCTGAAAGCAACCCACAATGACGTGAAAACCGAATATTTTTTACGCTGTGCGCTCACCGATAAGAATTTTCACGCTTCCAGAAAAATACACACGCGTCCCTTGCGATCGGCGCTCTGTGTCAGTCTTGTCGAGATTACCCGCGCCGATTAGAAATTTTTAAGCTCCATAGAGCCTGGCATCCTTGTTTACCTGCTAGTGGTATGCACCACCTACTTTGGGTAGTAAATGCAACTACCGGCGCCGTTACTAATTGCCCTTATTAGAATCTCAGCTTTGGGACAAGCAGTTACTATAGCTTTTGATTGGTAACTGATGCGACCTTTTTCTAAGAGTGTAGAGTGCTGGCGGTACAGGTCCGGGCAGCCATACTTGAAAATTTGCTGTCCATTTGATTCAATCTCCCCCCTCGGCAACAGTCTAGAATCAAACCCGCGACCTTGGACAAAGCAGCATAACGCAGTTTTCTTTGAGTCACTGCGGCGGATTTCAACAGTCAGACGAAATCAGTAAAATACTCACCAAGGACTTTTGAAGTAACAAGCGCAAGGCTAAGCATATCCATACAGAACTAATTACTACCATGGTGCTTTAATAACTGCAGCGCAAGGTTTACGTTTATAGCAATATACCTGTAAATCTCTCTGACAACTTCACTAAGCAATAAGGCATGAAAACAAGGTGTACGCGCAATAAACTGCGTCGTCCTTGCATATACTATGCATATCCAAGCGAGTAATGAGAGGTATTGCTAAGTCATTCATAGTGCACTCAGAAGCTTTACATCCCGATTCCCTACAGATCTATATGAAGACAGTTAAGTTTGTTCTTTCTCCTTGAAGTTGATCAAAGTCTCTTCAAGGTGATTATTGGCGTTGAAGCAGGAGGCAGGTTGGAGGTAACAAGACTTGAAAATATATTGTAACGGAAATATTTACACAGTCAATGCAGAGTTAGCAAAACAACACTGATGCAAAACACACAAGTAAACAGCGCATAACTCTTCTACTTTTTCTTAAGTTGGAGCCTAGGACAACTGTCACTACATACGACCAACCGAGTCTCACTGTTCTACCACCAAGTGGTTACGGCCCAGACTAGCATTGCATCGTACGGAGTCTTACTGATCTGTCAGTTTTAGTGATTACAGCCTAGACGGAGGAACAGCACCTCGTCTGGATTGTTATAGCTGAAAGAGACAAAGCAAAATGGCTGTAGGGTCGTTGGCCCGCCCCACAGAAGCAAATGCCAATGAGAGCTAAACGTTTCTTAAGCCACAACCCCAAGGGATGGGCTTACTCTTAAAAGTAAATGTATTCGAAAGCAACCCTGTGTCCTTCTTCCTACAACTCCGGTTCCCTCTCCTGTTTCCACGTGGTCATTGACGGCCTCAGCAAACACGCCAGGCACGCACGATTTATTGCTAGGCCATCTCAAACCTCGGCGGCGTCTCTAGCCAGCAAATAGGGCTCGGGAGCTGGTGTCCCAACACCGCGTACCGCATTCCCCCCTCAAGGTTTGTCCGCGTGGAAAAATTATGACTGTTGGCGGCATCTGGACTGGGTGTTCTCAAGACGACGTTCTCCGAAAGCGATCTTCGCATGCGCACCGCGCCTCTACACCACGCGCGCTTTTCTCAGCACTCTAAACAAGGTCCACGTGGTGGCCGCCCGGACGCGTAGGGGAGTGGACCCCCGCTCCGTGCACGCAACACGTGGTCAACATTGCTCTAAACCTCGTCAGCCGCTCTAGCCAGCAAATGACTCGGGAGGCGGCGCCACAACGCCGCGTACAGCAGTCCCACTCGAGTTTTGTATGCGTGGACCTACTGTGACCATCGGCGGAATACCAACCCAGTGGGCGCAAGACCGCGTTCTCCGCATCCGCACCGCGCCCCCCTGGTGCACGCCGCGGCTCGTCACCCGACACCACGCGGGCCTTCCGACCCCTAGAAAACAGAAACGGTTGCTGCCCGGACGCGTATAGGGGAGTGGACCCCTCCCCATACACAAAACACGTGGACAGCTCGCGACGCAGCGAAAGTATATACAAAACAAACATGCAGCCCTACACCGCCCATTCTGCATGCCATTGAGAGATGAGCGGCCTAACAAAGGCTGCCCATTTCATAAGCGAAACACCTGATAGCAACCCCGTACTGGCTCAGAGAGTGAAACAAAATAATTGAAGCGTGCCTACACGCGAGCCCGCATTTGGTGGCAGCTTTGTCCAGCGCATTTATTTTAGTGTAATGAACACAGAAAACAGGCTGGCGAAAACCTCTGCGGTTTTCACGCTCCCACGCTCCCAACCGTGACTAAGTTCGATGTTCAAGAGGAAGCTTTAGCTCGGGGCCAACATCAATTTCATTTTAAGTACGTGTAAAACGCGGAAATGCTTTTATGAGACAATTACTGCATCTATTTGAATGAAATTTGTGGAATTTGGGAGAGAAAGTTAAATCTACTGACTGTGGCAAGGAAAATTTCGATTCAGGGCCTGAAATCTTTAAGAAAAATTCCGAAAATATAGAAATTTAAAAATGTATTAGAGCACGAAGTTAACAAATCGGTAACTGCACCAAAAACAGATATGACAGTTCTGTAAATAGCATGCTTAGCGCCCCCGGAGCGGACATATTTGCCATATATAAACTTACAGCTTACGTGACATTCTTACAATGTTTACGGGGTTTTTTTAAACATCCTTCTCACAAATTAGTGATATTTTTCACAGCGGTGTCTAATACAGCAATTATGTCCACTTTCAATGTATTATTAGGTGCAGCTTGCAGAATTATGATACCGTTTTATCTACTTCTAAGTTACAGAGTTGTAAACTTAATCTATAGTTGAGCTTTTGGACATTATGCAATTTTCAACACCTCTTTTTAGAAGATTTTGGCGGTCTAAATAAGGAATGTCCTCCCACGGTCACTACATTTTATCGTTCCCTTTTAACTCCAACAAACCTCATCGAAATCGGTGCAGTGGATGCTGAGAAAAACGATTTCTCTGTTCCCATGTATTTGGATAGATATTCCCGAGCTAAAACTCCCTTTTGAAGGCTGGTCGCTAGCATTATTTTTCTGCGCCGGCAGCAGGCGTCGGCAGCTCCATACCAAAAGGCCAGAGCATGTTCTTGAATGTTCTTGAGGTAGGCTGATTTTTAAATGCGGATCTCTCTCTCTCTCTGTTGGGCCGTAAGTGGCGAGCGCTGGAAAGCTACTGTCGCAGTATCGGTGAAGCTCAGCGCTCTTTTCAATAGAGTGGTTGTGGATATACTTGCAACATTATCAATAGGAGTGCAAAAGAAGGGTCTCGAATGTAGGCACTAAGATACTCCCGTACTCATCTTTGGTGACCCATCCTCGCGTCTTTGGCTGTCGTTGCTTTACATGTGGCCAACCCTCCAGGTTGCTCAGTCTACAGCGTGCAGTCAACTCTGCCTGTCAGTGCACCTACCTCGCAGCTGGCAACATCACGGCCCACCTGCTGTAGCGATTTGCACCGCGTGCTTTTGCAACTCGGGTCAATTCACGTGCCGTGACTGACAAGCGTCAATATAGTGCAGAGCACTGTTCGCCGCAAATACGTACTACGCATACCATGCAGTAGACTAAGCGCGTGCTTTCATTAACTTGTGCGCTTTTTTATTGGTTCATTATTATTTATTTTTTTTTTTTGCGACAGTGAGTAAAACCTCAAAACTGGGTTTGCTCCGTCCGTTGGTCACGCCGTTGTCGTCAGGGTTCACCCTCGGGTTCACCATGTGTTGAAGAAGAATGCCCACCTGTGCCGCTGGGCGTCCAAATTCTACTATTGTGGCAATGTGCAGCTCGGAGGCGGGCGCGTTTGCCGCTGAGCTACAGCGCAACATCCACGCTTGATAACTTGTGCTGGATTATGTTCGCAGAACAGACTCTGAGAGTGGTGGCGTCCATGCACACACGCATTTCGGAGGCCGCAGTTAACAATCCGTAATTGATTAAGACGTTCTCGTTGTTGTTGTAACTTGCGCATCGCAAAGAAGAGATCCTTCTTCAGAGGATGACTGTTAAATAATATGTCTTTCTCGAGTACACAAGTTTTCTCATTTTATAAACGTTTTGCTTAGGTGGCACATATCATAGTTGATATCTGCCACCTGTGCGAAGGAAATAACAAAAAGATGGCGGTGTACGCCGTGATTACGTAGCAGTAAATGGGTTCAAAGTCACAGGAATTGCTGGCGTTTGCTGAATTCGTTTCTTCCGTGCAGCAGCAGATGTTATTCATACAGTGCTTCTTTATTATTATTATTTTTTTCAATACTGGATCCTTTCGAGAAAGCTTTCAATAGAAAACACAAAGAAAGCTGACACCCTCTTTATAAAGAATTAAAGGTTATGTATACCGAAGGCCACGTGGTGCAGGTTGTGGTGCTCAATGATTTCAACGCGATACTCAGAGTGCATGGCTGTCGGCGCTTCTTGCGCCAACCCAAGGGGCTGGGCGCACCGAACTGATGCATCGTGGTTTACGATGAAAGCGAGACCCTTTGTCACGCATTGTGACCATTGTGACTCCATTTGGTCCGACAGCAATCATCCAGCGCTCACCGGGGGCGCAAAGAAGCGACAGCAGCCAAAAGCGACGGCAATACCGCGTTCCAATTGTTTAGCACTGCAGTGCGTTCTTTCTTATCCGAGCGATATCAGTATGTCCACCAACCAAGCAATTCATGGTATTCCGGCGCCGTTTTCATTGCAGAAGCCTAAGATTTTACCGCTAAAGGTGGATACAAACGCGAGGGCAAAATCCCGCCTGCTCCGGGGACCAAACAGTCACGTGATCACTTGAATTCGGCGCAGCCAAGTTAGGTCGCATTCCCACAGCCGGAGCGTCGTTTGCGGAATCCGCGTGCTTACTCTCGACTCCAACGCTGCGCGTTTGCATAATCGGCGTGCTCTAGATTCCATAGCGTTGTGAATCCCTCAGCAAGAGCCAAGAAAAGTGACGGTTGCCTCTTAGCGTTTTCTTGAGCACCTCACTCATGTTGAGGTCCCGCAGGCTGCGCCATCTGAGTAAATAGAAATGCGCGCGCAACCACGACTCGGCTTTCCCACTGCACCACAACAAAATCACATGCGGTCAATGCTGCACAACAAAAGCACACGTGGTTTCAAGCCGACAACACACCATCGTAGCCACGCCAATCCGTCCAATGTGGACAGATTTGACGCTGACTACGCTAAATTGAGGTCAGACGACCGTGAAACGGACGGATGGAAATACCGGCGAGCATTTTTAATCCGGACCGCGAGCGGAGGAGGCCGGACTAGGCGAGGGCGGCACGTTTTGATGACGGGCGCGTCACGTGATACGCCATCCACTGCGAAAACTCCTCCTCCGTCCGATCGTGTGTATGCACCTTAAGCAGTGTCTGATCCTGTGCTGCGATGCGTGTGGTGAGTGCTTCTCGTCGCCTGACTACCTCGAAAGGCAACAACCCACCCAATAGGGACATATATATACCGGGCAAGTATCCGTGTGCCTATGTCGATATCAATGGCTACTTGTCATGAACAGTGCTACTCAGGATCGGGGTACCCTAAGAAAGTACGTTAGGGCCACTTCTCTTTAATATATACTTTAACCATGTCAATATTAGTAGCAAATGGTTCTTTATTATACCGGGTGTTCAAAATTAAGCTTTACAGAATTTTTGAAAATCACCTGTGGCAGGTAGCATAATCATTATCGTTGAGCTGGGTTATTCGAAGAGGCGGACATTAGTAGCATGAGAAACCTAAACGCATATTCAAATAATTTAAAAAATTGACTAATGAACTTCTTAGTTAATTACTTTACGACACATACTGCAATTGGCGAATTGTTCCCTGTGAGTTTGCACGACGCATTCACTTGAAATAAATTTCCAGGATGACACCAGTTTCGAGATATTATTTCCCAAAGTGTGGGACGAAATACATGGGCGTTCCAGTTACTTTTGTGCTTCAACGTATAAAACAGCGTTTTGGTAAAAAAGTAAGTGGAACAACAGTACATTTTTAAGGCGAGTTTGATGGCGCATATATCCAAACTGGTGTCATTCTGGAAATTCATTCCAAGTGGATACGCCTGACAAGCTCACCGGCTACAATTCGTACATTGCTATATGTGTCGTAAAGTATTTAGCTAAGAAGTTAATTGGTGAATTTTTGTTAATTAGTTGAATATGTGTTTCGATTCCTCATGCTGATGTTCCGCCTCATCGAATAAGCCAGCTCAATGATAAGAATTACGCTACCTGCCACAGGCGATTTCTTAAGATTCCGTAAAGCTTAAAAATGAACACCCTGTATACAGTATATTCAGGCAATACATGTACATTATTTAGTATTAAATATTATTTAGTATTAAATAACTAAGATTACCTAATTGATGCTTCAAACACTACTTTTTCCATACGCATTGCCATTGAGCAAATTGTAATATTCTAATAGCTAACGTCTTTAAACCTAAATCAGTATTCGCCCATTAAGGTAACCTATTCGGTTAATCAATAATGTCTCGCTATGAGTCAAAAGGTGTCGCAACTGTAACTTTAACGCTTGAGGTGTATGGTTACGCTGGGATACGCATGTAGATCACGTTAGCCCGAAGGTTGATCGTCTTGGTGGCATTTTATATCGCCACGATATATTTTTTTTTTTTTACCAATGTGAATCTTCTCTTTCAGCTACTAATAGTCACACTTAATCTTCCAGCTCAGAGCTTTTTCAGAATACGAACATTGTCATAGTAGTCAGCCTCTACGATGCCCGTCCTTCACTTCGCTACAAGCATGAACTGCGATAATGTTTTTCTGATATAGCTGAACCTGCTCTTCACATAACATGTTACGTTTTACGCCATGTCAGATATTTTGCACTAGCAAACCACGTGCAAACAACGGATCACATTTATTCCCTAATCTGATTAACTGAGTACTCTTTGCGGGCTTTGAAATACCCGCGTATTTAGGCCAAGCACCGTTGTCATATTACAAAATGACTACGATATTGCAATATTTCTTCTTTTCTTTGTTTTCTAGTGAATGCATACGCGTGTTTTGTTGGTTTTTAAGTGATTTTATTAAGCATAATTCTTGCAAGCCTGTATACTATTTCGATCGTGGTCAATTTTTAATGCGTTAGCATTCTTAGGGTACTTGGCGCGCTTTGCGGGGGCTATGTATCCATCTATCTATGTTTGTATCCATCTATCTATGTTTTTACCTAACCATTTTCCCGCCAACCTGCATCACTGCGCAGTCAGTGGTCAAATGGGTAGCGCACCGGGCTGTCGTGCTGAGGTTACAGGGTTCGAAACCAACCATCGCACCAACTTGGGTCACTGAGTACCGTATTTGCACGTAAATAACGCGACCGCGAATATAAAGCGAGGGGGTACTTTCGGTCTCTACGAAAAAGAAAAAAAAAAGCATATATTAAGATTATAACGCGAAGTGATGCAACCAGGGCCGGTATTTTGCAGCGATGCGTTATGCTTTATTCTATGCTAGTCTTATCATCCACCGCTCACGTCCGGCTTATCCCATTGATAACGTGAGCGGACCGTCGCTCTGACCACTGACCAAGCGCGAAAAGGCATTAGCATCGGAAAGGCATCGCTACAAAATACCGGCCCTGTCCGCCGTGCATGTCATAATTACCGTTACTCTTCTGGTTGCCCGTTGAGCGAACACGTAGTACCATTTTGGTACCGCGCTTATCAACAACGTGGCCGGCCGGAATGCCCAAAAAGATTGCCGTCTCGTCCGCATTTCCTATCTGGCCTATGGGGTAGTTGCGATCCATACGCATCTTGATAATATAGCGTTGAAACTCCAGTAGTCTTTCCTCGTACTCGGCCGGGAGCTTTTGGGAGATCGAAGTCCTTCGGCGAAGCGAGAATCCGGCGCGGCGCATAAACTTCTGCACTTGGGAGCGACTGGCCTTAAATGTGTCGCGAGCAAGCTCTCTTGCGTTGAGCTGTATGAGTTCAGCGTGCACAGACATAAACTGGCCGCGGCGTTTGCGGACGAATTCTGCAAGGTCCTTCTCGATTGTTGGGTAACGGAAATTCTTGGGTCCACTGAATGCTTTCCGAGTAGGTGCGGCTTGAAATATGCGATCACGGTACTTCCTCCAGCCTAGTATGGTCGATTCGCTCAGTCCGAGATAACGCGCCGCACTTGAATTTCCTCTCTCTCATGACAACATGACCGCCTGTGTCCTAAATGAGGCGGTTTACTGTGTTATCCTGTTTATTGCAGTGGCTCAGTGACTATAGCGCAACGCAGAAGTGTAAGCACGATGAATACACAACGAAGACTCGAAGAGTGGAGTTGCTCTGGAGCCTGGAGGGTTTTCATTTAGACAGAAAAGAAAAGCTCGAGTTGTATTCGGGTCAGGACCCCCGATTATAGCGTGAGGCGCGTTTTGAACGCGATAATTTCGAACGCGTTTTGAACGACAAAGGACGTCGAGCGTCGCCGGCGCCGTTTCAGCCAATCGCATTCAATCGCGGTTGGTAAGGCGCTGTGCCTTCTAGATTTTCAATATACGCGGCCGGGATTTTACCCGCGCCTTCGGGCTTAGCAACGCAACGAAATAGCCACTACGGCGGGTCGGGACAGGGTAGGTAATGCTGTTCAATTAAACTTTTTAGCGTCGGCTCGGGTATGTGCCACTCGGTGTGTGTCACTGGGTATGTGCCAGTAGGCGTGTGCCGATCTTCAATGAACGTCTTGGACGCCAACTTGGGGAATGTGCCTTTCTACAACGACCAAAAAGATCCGTTAAATTTATCCAAAGCTAAGCGGAATCGAATCCAGGTCACAAGGGCTCCTTAAGGACAGCAACGCGACACAGTAGCAGGCTGCGCCTCAAATTCGCTGGGTATGTGCCGATCTTCAATGAACGTCTCGCCAACCTGGGTCACTGAATATGTGCCACTGATTGTGCGGCAAGCGAGGAAACAATTCTTAGCGTTCACAGGCACCAGCGCGCCGCTCTTCTTGTCACGGAGGCCACGCACAGACTTCTCGGAAGCGCCACCAGTTGGCGCAGCGTGTCCCGAAAGAAGCGCGAGAGAGGAGCCCGGTTGGCCGCATGACGCGTTTCTCAGCGTTCGCACGCACCGGCGCGCCGTGCATTTCGGAAGCCACGCGCAGGCTTCGCGATGGCGGCGCTAGATGGCGCCGAGTGTTCTTAGGCGAGCGCGAAAGGGAAGTCCCGCTGCAGTGCATAACTCGTTTCGACGGTGGCAATACATTGTATCGCTATATTGATTCAATGCTAATGCATTACCGTCGGCAGTCATCATGAGATGTCATTGCGTGCCTTGATCCCATCACTGTCGAATAGTTGTTGTTCCTCAGTGACCTGGCGCAACCCACTCTGGAGGACAGGTCATGAATCGGGTGGTGCAAGGGCTAAGAAAATAATACTAATTTTGAGGCATCTCATTTCAATTAAAACTGCTAAATGTAACTTGTGAAAATTAAAATTTACCTGATATAGATATGAAATTTATTGTAGCCACATATTATACAATATAAAAAATGTCGCAGTTTCACGCGAAAGGCGAAGCATCAATTGCGATAGCAAATTAGTAGAGAGCTATACGGAGTAAGGATAGTAGTCTTATCAGCTGTATAGACTTGTACATGTAGCAGCTCCAGCAACGCGCAGAACTGTTGTCGACGCCGTCAGCGTTTAGCCCACGTTCACACCGAACGCGCACGGCGTTGGTGACTGTTGCCGGTGCCTCTGGCGGCGGCTCGGAGGTTTCCGACGAGATCAGAACGGGACACGTCGGCGTTTTGCCCGCGTTCGCACCGAACACGCGTGGCGTTCGTGACTATTGACGGTGCCTCTGGGGGCGGCTCGGAGGTTTCCGACGAGATCAGAACGGGACACGCCGGCGTTTTGCCCGCGTTCGCACCGAACACGCGTGGCGTTCGTGACTGTTGACGGTGCCTCGGGGGGCGGCTCGGAGGTTTTCGACGAGATCAGAACGGGACACTCGTCGAGCAGCGTCGGAAGTTTTTACCATGCACCTTCTCGCCTCGCAACGTTTTTATATAAATACGCATTTGGTGAGGCAGTTTGACGTCGCCTCCCCTCCCTTCATCCCGTCCCCCCCACGCCCTTTCGCGCGACGGAAGAAGTCGCGTTTGCTCTCCGCCGTGCGTTCGCTCCCCGTGAAAGCGCGCGTCCCTCGCGCGCTTTCACTTGCACATACAGCATACGGCGCACGGCGACAATTTCATCGCCGTTGTACTCTATACGGAACCTCACGGCGACGGCGACGACTACGCCAACGGCAGAAATCCGCTTTGAGTGTCCATATAATTGCTATCGCAATAAAATGTAAATTACAATAAAAATACGAAACGGAAACATTTAGCATTGAATTCTTTTTTCTGTGGCACAGAAAATTACAGAGGACATCACAAACGTTCTGGTGGCTAAAACCCAGTTCGGTAGCACCAAAGGAAAGGACCACCGGGAGAGTCAAGCGTAGTTTATGTAATGTTCCTTCCAGCAGTATTTTCCTTTGAACATTAAGATGGCTACATGCGAAAAAGAAATGTTCTAGAGATTAACTCTCATTACAGAAATGACACAACGGTCATATCACCAGACCAGACCCTGTGAAGGTAAAAGTTCAGTAGGGGGACTCGACAACTTAGTCTCGTAAGTGACACTTCAGCCTTCCTAGTGGAGCACCATCTGTTAGTCATTCAGAGAAAAATTTAGATGCGGAAATTCTGAAGTAGACAATGAAGATTTGTGAAAGTTATTTGCATTTGCAATGTTTTTCTCACGCCACTGTTACATACGCAGATGATGGTAAAATAGGGATTACCGAACCATTATATGATGCTACTGCGAGTTCATCAGATGGTTCATTTAGTGTCCCAACACCCACACCAAACGAACGAGGCGTAAATTTCTTGTGACGATTGAATGGAACGCTTCTAAGGCGTTTGATAGCGTCTAGGTAGGTATGATTAATGAAGAACAAACAGAGAGAAAATCTGTTAAAATTGCAGCTGAGCTAACATAAGATGAAGGTAATGTATACGTTTATATAACTGGGCGAAAAAACGAAGACACACGAAAGAAACACACACGACACCACGTGCGCTCGTGGTGTCGTGTGTGTTTCTTTCGTGTGTCCTCAGTTTTTTCGAGCAGTTATATAAAAGTCTAAAAGCTATGAACCAACTAGCCCGCCAGAACGTTCTACTGAAGGTAATTTATATATTGCTAAAACAATTGCGAATAATTCAGCCTGAAAAATAGGCACGAAGTCAGGTAGTCGAATTGAAAAAGACCAATTCAGAGATGGAGATATAATGCCCACACCCACGGTGCCCGCACCTGCCTTCTCTTCACATACGGAAGTGTCATTCGCTATCACAGTTCTTATTCTAGTTGTGCAAGGTCACTTTTAATTAAATTAAGTTATAGGGTTTTACGTGCCAAAACCACGATCTCATTATGAGGCACGCCGTAGTGGGGGACTCCGGAATAATTTCGACCAACTGGGGTTCTTTAACGTGCGCCTAAATTTAAGTACACGGGTGTTTTCGCATTTCGCCGCCATCGAAATGCGGCCTGCCGTGGCTGGGGTTCGATCCCGCGACCTCATGCTCAGCAGCCCATCACCATAGCCAGTGAGCAACCATGGCGGGTGAGGTCACTTTTAAAATATCATTTATGAATTGATAGAGCAAATTTTTAGCATTATTTGGCACAATGTCATCGAACTCAGCCTTAGCGATTGGAGAAAAGCTGCTTAAAAAGTCTATCTCACAGAGGTGAACTTCTAATGGGTCTAATAGAGCTTGCACAAAAACAACTTGAGGGCACCGTTAAAACGAGACCACTGATACTTAAAAAATTGAGTCCAACTCATTTATTATAAACGTACTGAGATTTTCTCTGTGGGGATTCATAGGTGTCCAGAAAGGTTTGCACGGATAGGATATAGAGAACCGAATGAGAAGAGAAGGAAGGTGCGTTTCTTTATATAAACATTCGCGCGCAAATTTAGAGGATAGGATAGGAATAAACTTTATATGTCCAACGGTTATGGCTGTTGGTGCCCGGGGCTAGGCTGCCAGGGGTCCATCGCCGGACCCCTGGCAAATTTATAGAGATCAAGACATAAGCGCAATGCTTCCCATTCTAAAATGCAATAAATCATTGCAAAAACATCCCTGCACATTCAGTAGCGATTGTTGCTCAGTCTACGCAGCATGCCTACTGCACATGCTCCCTTGCATGCAATGTTTTTCGTTCTACATAACTCCAAAATATTTAAGTGACTCCACTTGTGGCATAACCTCTTCTCGGCAGATCAGCGAAATGTGTACGGGAACGGTTTTAGGAAAAACTAGGATCTCCCTTTGCCGACATTAAGAGAGAGGTTAATGCCATCAAGCTAACTTTCACGGCTACTTATATAGTACTGCAGAGTTTGATATAGTGTATGAGTGTCTACTGATGCAGCAAACAAACTTCAGCATTAAACGATGATTGCGACAAGATGGAATCTTAGGGGAGGCTTCTAGTTTGTTTATATTTTAAAGGCTACAATACGCATTGAGAGCAGTAAGATTTCCTGCCGTTTACAAATGTTTAACACGCTATAAATACGTTGGAATGCCTGCATTATGAAGGGATTTTATTAAAATGGTATGTTTTACACTGTCATAAGCGTTAGTAACATCCAAGCTGACTAAGGTGGTGTATTGTTTCCGGCATCGAACAAGCTGTATTCGGCTTTCTAGGTAAAGATACGCTCACCAAATTGAGCGCCCACGTCTGAATCACATTTGGCACGGGCTCAAGATCATATTTTCTATCAACTAATTATCTATGCAACCGTGAACGGTGTTTTTTTTTTTTCGATGAGATTTACAAGATTGGATGCGAGATATTGGCCTAATGTTGTCTAGGGCGTAAGCAGCACCCTGCTTTTAGTAGACGAATTACTTTTGCGTGTTTCCATTCAGGAGGGATCAACGAATTGCCAATAAATTGGCTTACGATAGTGGGCAGAACCTGAAGGTGATATATTATATAACGAATTTTATTGTAGAGCACCATCATGGCCTAGCGCTGAAGGAGTTAGCAGGCTTACTACTGTTGCCAGTTTCAGAATTGTGATTTCTTTAAAGTCGTTACCATGAGGAGGCAGAAGTGCGTGATAGGGCAATGTGGACCTAAAACGAATTTCTAGAGCTTTAACAATATCTTCCAGTAATTTAGTCAGTTCATAGAGTGTTTGAACGACAGATTCAATGTTTATTGGTGCCGTAATCATCTTAGTTTTCAGGAATCGAAAAAGTATTTTTTCTGTTGCCAGTCTTACAAATAAAACCAAACCGCTGACAATCATAGCTGTCCTAAATATTGGCAACTGTTCTTTTAAATGTCGCAGCCACAAACCTATAATCTATACAATTACACTAGGGCACTGATTATAAGCAACTTCCAAAACGCCTTTTTCCTTAGCCTGTAATCACATGAACACTCCTTGTTCCACCAAGGGCTAGAACAAACACTACGGCTTTTTTCTCTTGGAGCTCTCTGCTGATTGGTGTGGACGGACAGATGGACGGACAGACAGATTGATTGATTGAAAAAGAAAGTCCGACTGTTGGCATTTCTGAGCCACA
This sequence comes from Dermacentor silvarum, assembly GCF_013339745.2. NCBI lineage: Eukaryota > Metazoa > Arthropoda > Arachnida > Ixodida > Ixodidae > Dermacentor > Dermacentor silvarum. The sequence goes on along the minus strand of NC_051154.1, from coordinate 12,223,017 downwards.
GCAGTCATTCTGAGAAAACCAGAGGAACGAAGGTATGACGACGCTGCGAGCGATTCTACCACACAGGTAACACAGCCGCAATGACTCGCGGGCCAGAGGTGTAGCACCTTTTTCCAGAAAAGAGCAGATGTCAAACTTGCTGAAGCGGATTTTGTTGGTGAAGTTTACCATCCGAACATAAAGAAGGTTCAATATTTTATTAGAGCCAGTGAATTGCAAATGAAGGTCAGCTGCATGTTGACATGCGAGTTGCAGCAAAAATCCCTCTGCGTAGGTGTGACGGACTCAAATGACATCGGGAACGAAGAAGTAATCTCACTGAAACAAATTTTAAGCTACAAATGAGCGTGCCTTATTTTTTTTTTCGGCCGGATATTGCCTGTGAGCACTCTGTCTTGTTCCGAAATGTCATGAAGTCTCAGTTTAAATCCCTGCATGGCTGCTTTGATTCAGGCCTTGCTAAATTCTGCCGTTGCGTTACACTTCGTGCCGGCGCAGCATTAAAATCTCAGTCTATAGGTCATGCATCTTAACAGATGAGTATAAGAGAGCGCGTACACTTCTCCGAGGACAATAGCTGTACAATAGATTCACTGTACATCTATGTGGTACGAAGGATGTCTCCACATACACTAATGTGAAATGGGTGATGCTATTGGGAATTTCAATGACATGGGGCTTTTCTTAAGGATACCTAAATTGTTTACCTAAGTTTTCTAGGGGCCTGGAAGCCTGCTAGTTTACACTTCGCGTAAACAAGCCAGCTTCCTGGCCCCTAGAAAACACGTGGCCAAAAAACATCCCCGCTTAAACCAATCTCGTCGGTCGCAAGCCGCTGCCATCCACCTCACGCACGCAATACTCGAGCCTGTATTCATAACATGTGCTAGCCAGTGTCGACTTTATTGCCTTCGGGCCGGTTGCAAGCCTGTTGAGAGCCCTCGCACAAGCCTATCAAATGTTCTGCGACACGTGGGCACGAGTAAAAAAGGGAACACCCGTCCCGGAGACCATTGCTAAAATGTGCGCGCGAAGAGGCATCGGAAAGCAATTTTCCAAAGCCGCGCGGCTCCGGTTCTCGCTAGGCCGGCTGGCCGCGCTATTGAGATGCAAAGACTTGCGATCCAGCCCTGGACGCGCGTGCGCGCGGTATGTATAATGAGCACGAGCTTTGAAAGTTCTCACTATGCTCTCTAGGGTATCTCGCAGTTCAAGATGAAAATGGCTAGCAAGGAAAAAAGCAGAAGGGCTGTGTATTATTTCTTCTTCGGCAACGCAATACTTTTTTTTTACAATTACCATACGAAAGCAGCAACAAGCTCTATTGGCGCCGTCAAGGTCGCAACAAAGGAGTTAAGTAGGTCATTCGGGATTCCGGTGCGGGGTGTGCGGATGTGGGTCAGAAATGAGGAAGGTGCGCAGAATAGCGGGTGCCAAATTTTTATTCCGCATCGTGGTCCGAGGCATCGGGGCCGTTACGTAGACAGGTTGGAGCCTTCCTCTCTCGTCGTGCTAGGCAGAGAGCCGCCTGCGAATAAGAGAACACACACGCCGGCTCAACACGCGTTGGCCGCAGTCAGGCAGCACGCCGCGCGCAACGGGTCCGATAAGCAGCCGCGCTGGTGCGGATTCCAACGACGCTGTCATTTCGTCTACACAGTGTGTTCACCCTCGGGCTACGCAATGTGCGGCTCGACTGCGTTAAACTGTATTTTCACGCGGAAAGGGTCGCCCAGTACTATACCCACACTTATACAGCACTCCTTTGCAAAAGAGTGCCCACTACGACTTCCGACCCCACCTGATCATTTTTTTCCTACTTATGCTTAGTCAAGAAGTTGATGCCCACCCATACGGCTAGCGCGCCGGAAGAAGGAAATAACGCTGCCAGCGGCGCGTTGCATAAGTATAGCCGGGCGCTTCAAGGCCTTCGTTATAACATTGGGCCTTATTGTAAAATTGAAGCTGAGTTCACGCTATGTTGACATGGCAAACAACATGCACGACGGAGCAAGAGATAAACAGAAAATGTGCACTTGTCTAACTGCTAGCAATGCTATGGCACACGACAAAGTTTATAAAGAAATACATATAACCGTCTTTGATGTGCTCCGTGGTGAGTTACGAGTTCGATACAAGGTACGTAGCCTTCACTTTGCGTGTGTTCGAGTAAAAGTAAAAATCTTCTGTCGAAATACAGCGCACTTCACTTTTGCAATGCGCAAACTAAAATGCAGCTTTTGAAGTGCGCGTGAAAAGCACGTTGAAAGCTAACTTATTCCTTTACGGTATTGGGGCACAGCATTTCGAGTAACCCAGTACGGCAGTTGATAACAGTGACAGCTAAGCTATAGTTGCGTTTACCGTTCACGATTGAAATAGTGGATTACAAGTAAAGCAGTGAAAAGGCGAGACTTCATCTTTGTTTATAATTTTATGCGGCTATCGTTCCTTGAAATCAGTGAATGTAACAATTCCAGCTTACGCTGGATATTCTTCAGCCGAGAGTATAACGCCCCCCCCCCCTTTTTTTTTAACGCGAGGAGCAAGAGAAGCTTTTTTTTTTTTTTTTTTTTTTTGTCATGCAAGCTACCAGTGGGGATACTTTCACGCACACATGTTCTGAACATGGGTAAGAATTCATTTCAGGTCCAAAGAAGTAGGCACCGTTTTATTTTTGTATGACTGCGAATGCTGCTTGTGAAAAACATGCTATTATTACCATAGTGAACTGTTCTTCGCTACTTGACGAGCAAAATTCGTAGCTTTGTGCAGAGAACAGATGACTTAGATTAAACTGAATGTATGTCAAGGTAAGTTAAACGTGGCCGATTGCGGCAGATAATTAAAACAGGTGATAAGATTAGGAATTTTGCTGGCATGGGTGCCTTCGATTAACGCACAAAAGTGGCCATTGTAGATCTCTGAGACGGCCCTCGGTCTTGCAGTGGACGTAGTCAAACTGCTCCTGAAAACGATAGTTAATATTGTAATTGGATTAGACCTTTACTCTAAAATGTGACTGAGCTAAAACCTTGCTCAGGCTTTCATTTTCAATTGAAGGTTAAATCAATTTGCGCTTCATGTGTTACGTCTTGAAGTACAGGCGGCATTAACTGCCACACATCTCAAGTGGATCCGAAATAAATGGGTTTCAAAGTTAGCGATACACGAGCGATTTGTTCAAATATTTATACTATCTATACCAGCGTGAAACCAACTAAAGTCCCGGGAATACCAAAACACTAAACGGCGGTAATAAAGCGCTGAAAGTTATGACGTCCTTGTTAATAGACTTCACACGGTGTAGCGATTACCAAGCAAGCTATAAGGCACCGGGTTGTGAGTGCACAGCGACGTACCCGAATTTTATGTTCCAAAATATGGGACGGCCTAAAACAACCCGATGTAGTTGAAGATGCGCCGATGCTCCTTTAGGCGGCGACACCATCAACCGCGCCGGTTGCGTGCATTAAGCGTGCATTAAAGGAAATGCTCACTCCAACAAGTCCAGCACTTAGCTGACATAATTTAAATTCCAACGACGGAACACTTGAACCAGATTAAGGAAAAGAAGATGATCATAGTGGTAGACTCTGGCATTGTCCGAAAAGGAGTGTGCTCTATACACTTGTTTTTTTACATGTGCTACACTGTGTGCTCAAAGTGCCACTCTTTTCCTAACAGCAACCAAGGGTTTTCCTAGGTTGAATACAAGCAAAGTTTGCTCTCACCTCTCAGTTACAGAAGGATTTGTATGGAAGACTCATCCGTAGTTACTCTGGAAAGTATTACACCGTGCTATCTCATAAAGTTGAGAGTTGAATATGTTTAACGACTATAGCGCGGGCGCCACTTGTATGTTCATCGCTTCAGATCCGCTTGCGAATCCTTTTAGATAAACCTCGGATTCTCGCTAGTTAATTGTATATGAAGATACGCATACAATGTATTATAACACGGACATTATTTTGTATGTGCTGAGAAAAAAATGCGCGTCCATCATTTCAAAAACTCAGTTTCGCTTTCAGAAGAGTTTAACAAATGATCTCCATGCCAACTTCTACAATGCAAGCAATTTCTACCGACTACAGGAAATCGGTTTGAATGAGTTGGTGCTTGCCGAGACAATATCAGCGCTAAAACTACGCAACACGATTATTCGCTGCTTCCGAGCACGGCATTGTGTAGCTACAACGGCGGCTTTATACACGCGAACATTATAGCCACGACTCATCATCTATTACTAACCTCGCAAAACGTAAACTCAAGCTGGCAGAACTACGGAAAGTGCGCATAAGCACGTGTATTATTCTAGCTGCTTAATGAAGTGCACTTCTAGAACTTCCCTCTTTCTGGGCAGCATTCACAACGCTTTCTGTTCGTAAGCGCTCTTTGCTATCGACCGGCCGCCTTCGCTAATGATATGTCCACCCTCGGGATTGGCTGAAATTTGATCTTCTGAACAATTTTAGCGTAAGTGCTTTTCGTGAATACTGGCCCAGGGGCCGAATTGACACACACACACACACAAAAAAAAAACATTCTTACGCTAGAACTGTTTGTAAAAACAGATTCTAGCAAATCGTAAGGTCGGACATATTAGTGAAGGTGACTCTGTGAATTCGGCACCAACGTCCGTAGTGAAAAAAGATCTTACGCTAGAATTGTTCGAAAGAGCCAATTCCTGGCAATCTTGAAGTCGGACATGTTACTCGCGAACGCGGCCAGTCAATGGCCAAGAACACTTGTGAATAACATCGTGAATTCGCCCCCACGTTAATTAAAGGGTTTACTAAGATATTGTCCGATTCAAAAGCGGCGCATTATACGAAAGACGTATGGTATGAAATTCCTCCAAGTTGCAAGAGCATACATGGGACTCAAGGGCCGCTGTAAAACAAAAGAGCGCGGGAGCATGAACTGAAAGTGAAGAATTGGTTCGGCGAACAACGCGACGGTCATTGAATAAGATGCGAAAGCGCGCCGGTTTCTAATTTTCAAGAAAAAGAAACGAGACACGTCAGTAAACTCCACGATATACGGGAGAGGGTAGTAGTAGAATCATTTTTTACCAAGGGGAAAAGGGACACGTGCGTTTAATTGTAGCTTGGGTAGTCATCATGGCCAAATATATATTTTACTGCAAACAGCTCTCATGAGCTATGGAATGGGCTGAACGTGTCCGTCCTTTCGAACGATTGCCGTAAACAAAACAAAAATGCTACACAAGTTCTGCGAATTGTCTAATAATGCGTAATCATTCTTTGGCTCAGCTGCTACTTAGCTCTTGCTTACTTTTTTTAGCCAGCGTATACATGTCTACCCATCACTATCAATCATCTACTATTACACTATTATAACAATGGCATGTGTTAACTTGACCAATTATGCATTTATTTTGCAGATATATTGTATCAAGTGAGCCGAATCGCCGTCCCAACTGGTTTTTTTTTTTCTTTTTTTCGTTTTTCTTACGACCTTTACGCGCCGGCGGTGATGTAAACAGTTTTTTTTTTTCCAACGCTACCACTCTAACGCTCTTGCACTAATATAAGGAATACATGTGTTAACTTGAGGAATTATGCATTTATTTTGCGGATATAGGGCGTCACCGGACAGACAGATTTTGTTGGCGTACTCGCCAAAGAATGCTTACGCATTAAAAAGTTGCCCGGTAGTAGGGGGAATCGAGTTAGAAGATGGCAAGAGCCAGCGGAGCCCTAGACTAAGAGCTCCGACCATTAGCGATGCCCCTTCGGGGCAACACAAATGCGGCTTTAATCCGACCGCTCTAACCACGATAAACAGTGATAACACTGATAAGCTAGGCAGCAGGCCGAACGTGTCCGTTCCCTGCAGCTCAGAGACGATTTGCTTGAAAGGACGCGTCAGCGTGAGCGACAGCGTACTTCACTCATTGCCCTAGCACACTTGTCCAAGTACCGCACTTTAGTAGACATTTCCCGCTTCACAAATTGCAAGAAAACGTTCGCCGCCGGACCAGAGGATGGAGGGCAGGAGCCTTCGCCTAAACACCGTAGCCTAAACATGTTCGCAGTAATCAAGTTGAGGTAAGCAAGGAGTGAGTGAAGCCTGCCAGCTCTTTCTTTCTTGACATGGTTATACGCAATCCACGATGGCAAGTGACAGTGGTCATGTGCTCATGTATAAAACCGCAGTTGCTGTAAATAAAACCACCGTTACAAATAATGCAGTGTTAATTTGTCTGTGTTTCCTTGTTTCATTGTTCTAACTCTAAATACGTATATATGTCTACAGAAAAGTCGAGAAAATAACTTTGAAACTAGTGTAGCGATACGATTAATGTTTCCCTTGGCACATGCCTTAACGCTTGAAAACATCACGATTTTTTGTTTTCTATTTCTTTATCCATTTGTTTAGTGCCACATGCTCTACTTTTAATAATGACAAGTGGTGCAAAATAAATATCCGTATGTAGTGCAGGTAACGGCACTTACTCATTGTGAATACTGCAGCAAGAAAGGCTTTCTTTCTTCCTTTATTTTTTATTTTTTTGCGTGAAACGTATTCGTTGAGAATGTTCAAATACGAACGCATGCCATCGGACTTTGCCAACTTTGGAAAAGCATGCAGCGAGCACCTGGTGCTGTGTTCGGCTACTGAGAAGGCGCAAATATGTAAGTAGCGAACAAACTTAAGCGCTGTGATTTCACTTGGAGTCATATTTTGCGAAAAATGGATCACAGCGATCTCAGTTTTCCAGTATAAAAACATTTCTCATGGATTTTGTACTTCCTAGTCCGCTGCTTTCGTGCACTGATAAGATTTTGCGGTCATCAGGATGAAGCTCAGTATACACATTGCAAGCAATTCAGTTGGGACTATGTTACAGTAGATAACCAAGAACTCAAGGAACAATCTCTCCATAGTAGAATGCGTTAGGACATATAATCTGTGTGGCTCTCTTCTTGTCCTGTGTCCGCCCCCCTCCCCACTGCAGTTCACGAACTAAGCCAGAAATTGACTCGACTGTGCCCCATAAAGTCATGGCGGTATTGTGGTACTTGGCGTCATGTTTGGAAGCCACACGTCGTCTCAATAGCGGTCGATACGGCAGCAGCAGCTCGTGTATCACCAACTATCGTCGTTGTTCACTGAGCAGCCGCCTACAAAACCGACCATTCTTACAACAAATCTGCCTCATACATTCGCCGCTTTATCTGGTGACAGTTTCACAACAGTGCCCGTTTTAGATCAGCGAGACCGATCATGGCTTGCAGCTTCTCAGGGCGAAAAATTCCCTCCCAGTGACTTAGCATGGCCCGACCGCAAAATCATTCAGCGTGCGACAGTAGCGAGGCTCCTAACGAATATTGCGTTGAGCATGCTAACATCATTTCGACGAACACGCCTCAGCAAATGCGTCGCAAAGAAGGCTGTCGCACGTCGGGATACGGTGTGCGGCTGAACTACAGCTACTGCGAATTTCATGCAGCCCAGCGCCCACTTCCAGCGCTCGGGATTGGATCCGAAGCAAGAAACAGAGTAGAGAGGAAAGCAGGTGCGCTACCTTTGTTCCTGACGTTTAGCCGCACACTTTGGACAGCGCTTGGTCTTAGGGGCCTTTTTATGAAATCTTAGTTTCTTTTCCTTTTCTGTCGCACCTGTGGATTGAGCACAGGGCCCTCCGTTGCGATCAAGACCTCGCGCACCTCGGGACGTCACGAACACATGGCAGGTGTGAGTACTGCCTAAACACTGTTAGGACACTGCGCTGTTGTCACGAGAAGGGAGTGAACCGAGGAGCACGATTTTACCTAGTCACAATCATATGATGCCAACAGAATAGATCGGGGCTACATCTACCACACGCACCGAAGGAAGTGCACGGGTAAACTGCGCCGCGATTTAAGCCGAAATGCGAAGACGTGGGCTTAGCTCCCACTGTAGATTTCTATATTTACATTAAAAGAAAAAAATTACCCTAAGGCTTCATTGTCTGTTTGCTTCATATGATTGCGTGATTGCTTGAAAATTGCAACAGATATGAGATTATTACTCAGTTGTCTTTCAGTTAATGGGCTTTTACGAAAAATATACAAAACTGCCTAATTAATTTACAAGATTCTGAATGCCATAAGGCAGACTTCCGTCAAATGCTGTAATGATTTACACGAAGGTTCCTTCCTTTCAGCCATCAGCTTTGCCATCACAATAGATAACCTCGAAGACGTTATTGCAGAAAGCGATGGGGAGAAAACAATTACTCCTCAAAGGACTCCCTAACGCTATCTTGCACTTGAGGCATTAGCGAGTAAGCTTGTCTCGGGCCTAAAATGATTGCTCAATTTTCGTAACTCATGTTTCATCCACCGCTACGCTCAAGCCACGGAGTCAAAAGGAACGTGAACCCGACGACGCGCCGGCGCAATGGGAGAGAGAGAGAGCGCCGCGGTGTGTTTTGGTGACCTCTGGCTGCGCTGGGGTTTCAATGGGAAACTGTCCACTTTACAGGGTATATTTACGAGCCTCTACGAAACATGATGCTCACAAGTGTGCCAATTTCTTATTCATTTTCTCCGTCGCCAGCCAATAATTCATCTTTGTGGCATTCACTGCGCTTTAAGCATTGCCCGATGATCCGGTATGTGATTTAAACCTTTTTGGTCTCACTCGTTCTTTATTTATGCGTTAGTATTAGGAGTGTCAAAGTGGGAAAAAAAGTATGTGTGCGAAGACTGGGAAGCCGGTCACACGTGGTGTATGTATATATATAGTGCAACTGATCGTGGTCTGCTCCGGACCACCGTCATTTGCACTTCGCTCCTCGAGGAGACAGGACGTGTGTCGAGTAAGCTCCCGAACAGCACTTTGCAATGTGGGGTGAACGCGGTTTCAATCCTGGATCCGGGACCTCAACGAAGAGGTGCGACCTAATGCTGATGCATTTTGTTGCATTTATCGCTAAATCGGCACTGAATTATTTGTTTCTGAACCGTCTTCTAATTCATCAGCAGAGCAATCAATGGGGCTAGTTGGTTCATTTTAATTTCTTTTAAGAAAGCGCTTACTTAAGAGCGCTACACGAAGAGACAAGACGGAAACACAAGTTGACAGGAAAAAGCGTGTCCGTCAACTCGCGACATTACATCGCGCTTTGTCTTGTCAACTTGTGTTTCTTCGTATAGTGCTTTTAAGTCAGCGCAGTCTTAAAATGAATTCTCATTTGCGTTGAGGGACTGAGAGGTGTTTACAGCATTTCACTACGGCTTCCGACTGCGTTGAATTACAAAATCCAATAGAATTACGCTGAGTGGGCGAAAAGAGACATTCTCTTTGCAAGTCTGGGGCTGATGGCTATAAGAGGAAGCAAGAAGGTTGCCATCATTTCAAAGTGCACTTGCGACGGCAGGAGTGCCTTCAGTCATATGCATGTGCTTAAGTGAAGTGCCCTCAGGGTGACATGACAAAATAATCGTTCGTTTTTTTCTGTCGATTCAAACGAACACAATGGGACTACGTTTCTCGGGAGGGAGTGGTGCGCGTGTAATTATCCGCACTGAACACGCAGAAAGCCACCGGATGGACCTTGCACGCCCGCAAAAATGCATTCAGCTATACGAGCTCGTCACTGCGTGGCGCAACATTTGCAGATACACGTATGAATGGCCGATAAAATACACAAAATTATAACTGCGTATACGTTCACCGACCTGCCAGTGCGAAGTCCCCCACACAACAGATAACTTAAAGTTAGTCCTTTCGCAAAATTCCAACTCAAAATGCCAAGATAAAACTCAAGGTGTCGCGTTAGCCATTGCGAAAAACAGCGCTAGTTTACAAGAGCGAAGAAAAAAAAAAAGACACACCGGCACCTTTGTGTTTCTATTATTCATTCGTCCTTGTAAAGTTGTGCTATTTTTCTGCGATGTATCTGTATTAGTTCGCCCAACTGTTGACTCTCGTGAGCGTTAGCCATCTGCATCTGCACGATATCACAGTGCGGACCAAACTGTTTTTAGAGGCCGCAATCCACGCCGGCACTCACTAAATACAACGATAGGTGTGTAAGATGCTTCTATGGTGGATGAAAATGATTTTAAGGCGGAAACGTTTGAATAACTGCAAAAAATGAAGCGCGAGAGCAAGAACGCTTTCATTGAAGCCCCGATAGAAACTGCGGAGCGAAAGGCCACCAAGACATGTGCTGCCTCTTGCGGCGGTGCCCGGCGCATTGTGGGACGAGCCGCCCGCGCTCGTCAGAGCACGTTCCCTTCTTACACTGTGGCTCAAGCACAGTAAAGCCATCTTAATATTGGAAATATTCTCCCTCGGAAGCGATAAACTGATTGAGCAAAGGGACTACTTACACGAGACCTCTGACCAGTCGATGGGGGCGTAAAAGGGGTTCTTCATGAGGTCGTCAAATCCACCTTCGGGTCTGCATCCCAGCCTCCTTTTTGGATTCTATGAAAGGAGAAAAAAAGTTGTAGATATAGGAGGAAGCACTCCAGTCAGCCTGAGAATAGGGGGATACACAAGATAAAGAACACTTTCGCGGAATGCACGTCCCGCGGCATCGAAAATGAGTGGCATTTTTTGACCAAACGCGCTTAAGGCGGTGGTCCCACTCCGGCGGCACGAGCCCCCCGTTTTCAGTACTTTTGGAGTAACCGTGGCGGCTCTTTTACTTAGGATATAAAGTTGTGGTATATACCATAAAAAGCTTAATTCTTGTAGATTCCAACTATATATAATATAAGGAAATTGATTAATGTGATTTAGAAATAAATGCTCAAGAACAAGCATGAGATACATGGTTTTTGCGAACTGTGTCTCAGTTGTGACCATATTTAGAAGAAACTACCACACTTACTGCATTGCGGCTTGCTCTGTAGCTTTAGGACATTTATCTAGTTCCTAGACGTAGCAAATTAATTTTAATTTTTACTTTTTGGATAATTTGCTTTTGAAAATTGCCAAATATTGCAATCTTCTGTTGTAAACACCCCGGCAACTACATGATCAAGGAAGCTAAATTTTGGATAAAGTAGAGTTCAAGGAATTTCCATTTAGGACACAAAATTTCTGGCTGTCCTTAAGGACAGCCAGAAATAGGCGCCTTAAGTACTACATGCGCAGAAGAGAAGACTATCGTTTTATCTAGCGTGCGGGCAGATAGACCGCTGCGAGCGTATTGGCAGTATCGCAACCGGCTTGCTATGCGCCAGTACTGCCTGTACAGCCCCGGGGGATGACAGGATCCAACTCGCTGTCTTGCAACGGACTTGTAGCGGCCACATGAACAGCTTAAACAAATACATTACAAAACGCGCCTAGTTTTCCGCCGTGCTAGCTGCTTCCGCTCACTTCCTCACGCTTCCTCGCGCTTTTGTATCCTGATTGGACAGCGCATAGGCGCGGCATACGCAAGCGTTGTGATCACGTCTCCCTTGTCTCACATTTTTTTTTTTTGCATCTTTTGCCGCTATTTCAGAAGATTTATCCGTCAGAAGCGCTAAGTCATTGGTCGGGGGCTATTCTTTCAGTGACTCGTCCAGCAAGAGGCGTTATGAGGCATCGTTATCGCTGGGATCGATTGAGCGGCGGATCCAAGCATTAACGGCGACGCGGCCGCTGGCGAGTCATGATAGATCCAATAACGAAGCGCAAAATTGGAAGGTTTGAGAATACGGCCCCTGTTTTGCAATGTGCTAACTAATACGCCGCAGCAAAATTGGAAGTGCAAGCTGACATTTATACGTATCGAGTCGCGTATCGATATGCGCGTGCGGACCTCCAAAACTCTCTTGCCTATAAAGCGCTGGAGCACCGCTCCACAAAGCAAGCAGATAGCAGTACCAAGGCTAGGGTGAGGACATCACGCTGAAAATTTTTTCACTTACGTATCCAGGGCCCGTATTCACACACACACACACACAAAGTATCTTACGCTAGAACACTTCGTAAGCACAGATGCAGCCACTTAGGTTGGTGGACATATTAGCGAAGGCGGCGGACCAGTGGCAAGCAGCTCTTAAGATCTATAAAAGGTGTGAATTGGGCCGTACTTGACTACCAATGCTCACAGGCATATTCTTTTAAACTAAGCAACGACGCAAGAAAGTCTTTCTTCGCCTCACAGCGCACTCAACCGCGCTAGGCATGAGTGTCCAGCTTTAGAAATAGACTTATCCCGGCAAACAGCTATCCTTCCCTCACAAGGGCCAGCTCGTTAAGTGTGGCATTTTATCACTCGAAAAGTTGCGAGCTGGAAAACGTAATCATGGTCGCAAAATGCATTGCCACTAAATATTACCGTCTCAAGTACAGGGAAATCCATTTTGGCTTCTGAGAATCACACGAGTTAGGTGGTGCGACGCAATTTCGCCTTCCTGTTTGTTAATAGAAACAGGTGCCGCTATCCCGCAGCCTTTGCAGTGTCCCCCCACGACACGTCACAAGAAATTATGCAAGATTAAAGCGCGAACAGTACTATTTCACCGCCGTCTTTCACTGTTTAAGACGGTGTTTAAGACGATGTTTAACTACGAAGGAGCTTGCTGGGAAAGAGGCAGTACTGTCATTTTCTATCACAAACGCAGGCGATGAGGAAAATGAATTTCTTGCTGCTAACGTCATTCGCGGGAACAAATGACAGAAGTTGAAATTTGACAAGGACATCCTTTTATGACTGATGCCTGTTACATGAAACAGAATATGGATGACAAGACCTCCTTGTAACCGCCCTACTAACAGCGAATATTTCTTCCTATCTTAGGCGTTGGCCCTAATTTGCACAATAAGTTTAGTTTATGCGTGTCTTCAAGTGGCGTTCTTATATTAACTCGCATAAACGTTCGGCCACTTGTCGCAACTGTAATAATCTATGGTTAACAACATATTCGCGTCAGCTTAAATATTGATACAGTTCCAAACCTAACGACTAAGTTATGCATCGGCAACATTGCATGCCTCATTGTGCACCAGTTAACTATAACAAATTAGTGTGTGCACTGTGATGAAATAAACTTGCTTACCTCTTTCAGGATTTCTCTGAGCAGCGTTTGTGCAGACCTCGACAATGTCCTCGGAATTTTCAAAGGCGCAATCAAGGCCACTATTTAGATAAGAAAGAAACAACACTCCATTTAAGCACAGCACACACCGAATACGAGCACGTCTAGAGGCACCCACAAAAACAAAGCAGTAACGTGAATCAGGAAGAAGGTGCATGAGTGTGGTCACGAAGGCTCAACTGTTGGCCGTCGACGTCTCCTCCATAGTAGCAGCCTGAACGCTTTCTGTAGGCCCCAAGTCGCTTTCGGAGGCATCCTCCGTTAGCTGGTTGCTATCAGCGCGCGCTGCTGTCAGCGAAGAAGCGCCCTTGGTTAGTGAGCCCAGAAGCCAAGCCTCGGAATGCCAGACTCCCAAAGAGCCTGGGTCTTCATCGCTGTCACTGGGATGCTCTCGCGTCTGCCTCGAAGTCGTGTCAGCTCCCGCGCTGTCAGACTCGTCTTTCTCCAGGCTCTCACTATTGTCTGGTGAAGATAAATTCTCGACAGAAGGCCTTGGACCAGGTCGCTTAGTCGGCACCTTCCGTCTCTTGGGTGCTTTGCGTAAGATGCGCCTGTCCCAGCCCGCGTAGCAATACTGGTCCATGACGAGGTGGAATTTGGACAGGCGGACGCTAACCACAGCGGTAGCCATTAGTAAGGCAGCGAGGAAGAGGAGGCTGGTCCAAGCACCATGGTAGTTGCCCAGCAGTGCCCCGCAAAACAAGCTGTAACCGTGGTTCATCACGTTGTACACAATGCGGCACTCTGCAGCTGCGCTGTATCGGGTCTTGCCACGCAGTCGGCTAAGCATAATTTCTGCATTGGTAACCATCGCGACGTAAAAATCCGACAACGCTGGCTGAATAATTTCAGCATTCAAGTCAGTGGTGGTATTGACGGAGAGTTCCCTGCCCGGTGTCCCTTGCGCGCAGTCCTTGGTGCATTCTGCCGCATGATCCGCACTCCTACGTCGCCGTATTCTTGACACCTGGAGGATAGCGCTTTGCATATGCGGTCTCAGTGATCGCCGACTCCGTTCCGTGCAAGAGTGCAGTATTTTACTGGGAAGAAGAGTGGTGTCTCCAGAAAGCAGCTTCGTAGCGGCTTCGTCCAGTATATGCCTTTCTCTACCGCGGTACGGCTCGCAAATGTAGCACTCGCCAACAACACAACCGGAAAGCAGTACGCCAGCTAAGGGAACTGCAAGCACGCTGCACGCGAACAACACCACGGGGCTATAGAGCATAATTAGGCCTGCTTTGTGCGAAAACGCGTTTCGTAGAGTGGGTGCCATGCCTCGGTCGTGGTTGATCATGCCCATGGCAAGCCCCACTATCAAAAGAGCGGCTACAACACCAACAACCATGGACAGAAGCATCATCATGAGTGGGGCGAGGGATCCAAAAAGGTGGCGCAATCGAAACTTTTGCTCAAACTTTTGAAACTTGACCTTAACGGCGGCGAGCTTTTTGCGATTGGTAGTGCCACCGTTCTGAGCCAAGAAAGCGCTAATCCGAAGCGCCCGCGCTAGACGTCTTCTCTCGGCCACTGTCTTTTTTTTAAACACTTTCGTGGCGTTATGTACCAGCTCTTGTTGCGTCTTTTCGAGGGCGCTGCAATTTGCGTTCCGAAGCTCGTCGTTCTCGCCAAGCATGGCACGCAGCAGCTTACCGCAGACGGGGCCCTTGGTCTCGAAAGGGTTCACGTCCAGCCTTTGCAGAAGGTACTGCTCGAAGGCCTCTCCAAAGTCGGAGTCTAACTTCTGCGCCTGTAGTGCAGCGCTCCTTAGTACAAGGTGTGACCTGTTCCTGGAGTGAGGAGTGTCCTTGGCGCGGAAGAAACTCTCGAGGTCGTCTAGGCCGCGGGCATAGAAGATTGATGTCTCGCGTAGAGAGTTCTGGATGCCGAAAGCGAAGCCCACAAGCAGCACGTTGACTATCACCGACGTAATTGTCAGCGAGCCGAGGGCCACGCAGTGTCCGTTGTACAGCTCATTGTAGAGTGGCGTGATCACCTGAACCCGCTGGCCTCCGCATTTTCCCATGAAGCGCAAGCCCAGGAATCCAAGTCCCACGGGCACCATGAAGCCGCTGACGGCGAAGAGAGCCACCGCCATGCGGAAGACCGGCGGCTGGTGCTGAGCCAGGCTGGCGCAGATGCTGAACAGTCCTCGCGCGTTGCCGATGCGTTCCAAAAGTTGGGCATTCTTGGGGGAGGAGACGAGCATCAAGGCGAGGCGGCGACCGAATTCGCTCCACACGGGCAGGAAGCTGCCGTCGTTACGCATCGGGCAGGCTCTACCCCATCGGGGTCATCACTGCTACAGCCCGGAAGAAGCGCCTTCGGTGGCACTGCAACGCGCTGCACCGTGGCAAAAAGAACACACGTGGCCTCGCGCCCCCTCCAGGGTACGGCCACATTCCCGCCAAATTCGAGACAAGGAGCGCGCGCCATGCAATGCCAGCAATACGAAGCATTTGTTTATTTACCAACGCCCAAGACGCGGCGCTTTTCAAACCGCAGTTCTATTTTGTAGGCAACCGCGACTGCTTTTCAGTCATTTCCCTGCGATCCGCTGTACAGAACTCCGTAGGAGCTTTAGTCGACGTGACGACGACTGACTGTGGCTTCTCAGTAGTTGGGTTATATGGGATATCCTGCTGAGGCCTTACGTCGACCACAACTGGACCACAGCTGGACTTTGCTGGATGCCCTGAGACAGCTGAGCTGGGTTGGATGGCTTGCTTAAGCCCCGTGCCGTGAACAAGGCAATTAGAGTTTTGTGGAAGCTTCAGAACCTCGACGTTACACTTCTTAGGCGCCAAAGACTCCGTAATGCCAGATGTCAGTAAATCGCGTGCCCGTTCCAATTGGGAGATTGGTATCGTCATCGTACTGGTGTCGACGATGCACCACTCCGGTTTTGACTGAGTTTTCACGTTTTTTATGCTGATAGCTGGCTCTCTCAGTTCCGTGTCAATGCTGGTAAAGCTACTGCTCCTTTCTGATGAAAGAATGTCCGACTCCTCCGATAACAGCGAATCAGGGGATTCCAGCAGACGCAGCCCTCCTATGCCCCGCTGCTTTTGTTTGGCTTGATCATTTTGGCTTGGCTTCTTAGTTTTCTTCCCCGCTGTGCCAGCGTTTAGTTCCGTCTTGGCGCCCTTAGAGTCGCTGTTCTCAGATTTAGATGGACTGTCGGTAGCTACAACATCTGTCCCGGCTCCCACCTTGCCTAGTTTTGCATCGTGGCTACGAAATTTTCCACTCAGAATATCGCTACCCGACTTATTCCGCCGGCCACCCTTTACGTTTCGCGGCCTTTTTGTGGTGCCTTTCTTTTTGGGCTTTCGCGTCGGCGGAGGCGATGGCTGCACAGGTTCAGGGGGTGGTTCCATGATGAGATAATACTTTGACAGCATTAGTAGTGAGGGCATGCCCACGAAAAATAGTAAGACCACTAAAAAGAGCGTGAGGATGACCGACTTCAAATACTCCAAAAATGAGTCGCAGAATAGAGAAAATCCAGTTTTGACGATCCCGAACACAGGTGAGCACATTCCGGGCCCGTGATACTGCCTCGCCATGGCGGCAGCCTTTCCTAAGGTATCTTCGGCTACAAAGTCGGAATCCAACGACTGTACATTGAAAGTTACGTACCACTCGAGTATTGAGCAGATGTAATAGTGGCGAGCCACTTCTTCTACGTCTGTGCCACTTCCGTTGGTCCCTAATACTTTCTTCTGGCGTTTAACAGACGTTGTAACCGGGTTATTGTGGTACTGCACGGCGCCTGTCTCCCAAGAGAGAAAATGCTTCTCAACAACAGACGCTGCAGTCTCGCAGTTGAAGCCTGCTCTTCTGGGCAGCAGCAAACCTAACTTCTGCGGATTAGCCTTGGTGGGTTGCTGTGGCACTTGCTTTTCACGTGAGTTCTTGCCCTTTTTTATAAAATACATTATTGATACACCTTCGCCGCCGCAGTGCCGCAGTACGTCACCAACATACATGTTGGCATATATATCGGCTCTCTCTTTACTGGGCCACGCTAGATCTTGGGCAAAGTCTAACTGCTGGTATTCCTTTCTTCTGTACGTATCGCAAAGATAACATTGACCTGCAATTGCGTGTGGTGTGCTACGCTTAAGAACAAGTAGGGCCGCTACGCAAAACACGAGCATAATGAACGCGGCTACAAGCAGAGCGTGTCCAGCAATGTTCGATATCTTTTTTCTCTTCACGGGGTCTTCCTCTTCCGAATGGTTTTGGTGTCCGATGGCAGTCCCTACTGCGGCCACTACTGCTGCAATTGCAATCGAGTAGACGGCGATAGGCCGTAGTATTGGATGTGCGTAGTACCCCCACACGCCAGTCATCTCGTCAAACCAGGCAAAGCGTTGCGCCATCTTTGCTATCCCTTGTTCCGTTAGGGTTCCTTTGGGTGTTTTCACTTCGTGCGTTGCCTTCCCTTGAGCGCTTGCATGAGTGGAAATGTCTGCCAGGAGCTTGTCGGCCCGTCGTCTCTCACGTTCAGTAGCGTCCCAAGCGCTCCGGAGCTTGTCGTCTGTCCACCTAATTGGTCTTCTTGAATGTCTTACAAACGCGACAAATCCGCGGAAGGAGAGACGGCGATGGCTTGCTTGCATTTTCACCACGGGCTTCATCTCGGTGCTGGTGAGGTTTGTATAAACCCTCAGGTCGTGCATAGCATTTTCGAAGTATTCCGGTGCCCGTCCTATGCTGACGCCAAGGCCGTAGTTCGCTGCAAACAGAAGCACGAAGGCGCAGAAGGCGAGAACGATGACACCCTCGACAACAGTCAGAAGCTTTGTGTAGTAGTACATGTAGTTGGGTCCCACCTCTTGTCGTCTGTCGCCGCCGCACTGGTTCGCAAAGCGCGCGCCAATCACGCCTGCGCCGACAAGAGCCACCAGGATCCAAGCAAAGTTTGTGATGTGGAGGATGAACTTGACGCTGGGCTGGTGGTCCGCCAGGTATCGAGGCAAATTTTCTGGGGCCACACTGACGTCTTTCAGAAAACGATCGTCTTTCGGATGGTCCGTCAGCATTCTGAAGAGAAGTGTGACAATAGCGCTCCACGGCAGTAGCATGCAGCCGCTGTCGCTAGGCTGCAGTCGATAGCTCTCGGTCGACCGCAGTGTTTTCGGCCATCGTTCTCTGATCTCGCTGGCCAATCTGACGCTGCCATCAACGCCTCGCGACCTTGACAGAGCAAGGGCGTACAGTACGAACCGCAGCGTGAAAACACTGATGTCCATTCTTTGCGCCGACGCTATCTTGGAGCCAGCTTGTCCGAAGGGCTCGCGCCAGGCGCGACTGCTGCGCGTGCATTGGTTTCGCCACGCAAAAAAAAAAAGATGCTGCAATAACGCGCCAATTCCGTACTTACACGGGCGACACACGGCGGTCAGGCTGCTACCTTTTGGCACAGACGTGCAGCTGGCCCAGCTACTGTGCTACTAAACCAGAAACGCAGGGCAAGAATGCAAGAAAGCCGCCGAATGCAATATTGAAACGAGAAGCATCACTTTTCGGCCACTTCCGATACATTACTAGTTGTGTATGCATGTGGTACCATTCTCACTGTGCAGCCATGTTTATTGCAAAAAAAGAAAGTGTCAGTTGCTGTGAAAAAAAAAATAAGACAGTCTACGAAAATGCAAAATCTATAATGAGAGTGATTTGCCAGTTCCATCTGAGTTACCCATTAAAACAAGCAGCGCAATCGACATCGCAGAGTGCGCATGATGCCCATGCCAGATCTGGGATGCGATTTTCCAGCGATGCATTTTGCTCGATTATATGCCAGCCGTACCATTCGCCGCTCACGGCCGGTTGATCCCGTTGATAACGCGGGCTGCGCGTCGCACTGACCACTGATGAAGCGCGAAAAGGAATAGTAATAGGAAAGGTACCGCTAAAAAGTCGTGGCCCTGGGGCGGTATTTTGTAGCGATGCCTTTCAGGTGCTAATGCCTTTCGCGCTTATCGCGCTTGGTCAGTGGTCAGAGCGACGGTCCGCTCACGTTATCAACGGGACCAGCCGGCCGTGAGCGGTGGCTGATAAGACTAGTATATAATAAGGCATAAGGCATCGCTAAAATATACCGGCCCTAAGGTGCTATTCAGGGCATCGGCGAATTCCGCGATATTGTCGAATCGCCATCTTGTCAGCTCCGATTAGCTCAGAGGGCTGCTACGGCCTCTCTGATTGGCTCAAAATGCTGCCATGACAGAATTCGACAATGTCGCGGTATTCATCGATGTTGAGTATTGTACCCTTGGTCAGATTCGTGATTAAAAAGAATCCGCTCTTTCATTTTGGCTATCGCCTCGTTGGCTTTTTCATTTGTCCGGCGCTCGTGCACCAGCTAGTCAGAAACAGCTTTCAGAATTGGTTCATTACGCCGTTTGTTTCATCTGGTCGTACTAATTCGGTCACCAAGACTTGAAGGAACGGCTGCTAAAAAAAGTAACTAAAAGGAAGACATGGCTGGAAATTGTTCGAGCCCGTGATAGTGAAGTTCGTCTTCCGTGAAAGTTGCCTGTATCCCGCGCTCCATACTTACGCCGATAGCGGATGTCCCGCCTCGCCAGGTGCAGGTCGACGCCTTTCTCGGCGGCGTAGATGGCGAGGGGCGTTTTGCCGACGAGCATCACGAAGAGCACTATGCCGAAAGACCACCAATCGGCGGACATACCTGGAGGGGGCATGGAAGACTTCTGTGAAGACGCAGGCCTTGCAACATGCAATCACTGCAAAGGTCCTCGACGTGACGCTTCTGAACCATACAGTCTCGTCGAAATACGCCGAGCCCGTGAATTTTTTGGAGACGAATGCATCTACTGTCACTATGTATGTGCGCTTACGCGAAAAGATCTCTGTGGCAGGGCTCCCTTAGCATGTACTATGCGTCACGCAAAGATTTCACATGGAACACAACCTTCTCTGGACTTGCCCCGAGAAGAATCCTCCATAAATTAAGCAATGACTTCGAAGTTCTCATAATATATTTTTCTTGGTACCGTTAACTGCTGGCGCCTAGTGTGTGGAGCATGAGGTACATTGCTGCTCAGCGCAGGCGCGTTTCATTCGATCTTTTTATTACAAATATGCCGGCCCAAGCAAATTTTTTCTCAGCTGATATTTCAACTTGTGAAAAAACTGCTAATAGGAGTTATTTGTATTGGATGGCACTCACACAAGGGGCTTCAACAACACGAAGGTTGCTCAGAAGACACAAATATAAACCCCCTTCTACGAATAGAAATTACGTTGACATTTTTATCTAGCGTAATGTAAAATGACATCGAACCATTCATAGCGCCTCTCGCATATCTCAACTTTAGCGAAAAGCGCTGAAGTCAGTGAAGTGCAATAAGTCAAGCTACAATCTTCGTGACGGTCTCAATTGCGCATCGAAGTACTCAATTTACTCAGGTGCATTATTTGAATGCCTTTCTACTACTCGTTTTTTTTTCGATGCCCATTTGATTCCTTAAATGTTAACTGAGAGAAAACTGCAACGTTGATCTGAGCATAGCTGACCGAGCGTTGACACTATGGTGCTGAGACATCACTTCATAATAAAGAACCAAGCGATAACGAAAGTTTGGCAAGCGCGCCACGACAGCAGGTGTGTCACTGATTCTGTGCTTACCATAAAGCTCCTGTCTAATGACCTCTGGTGCCATGTAGGCCAAAGAGCCACACCGACACCAGGCTTCAGTGCCAATCTACATAGAAAAGAACAGGAACAACTTATTTAAAAAGCTGAACAACCAAAACCGTCGTTAGTTAGAAACACAGACTCTTGTCTTGTTTCGGCTTCACAACATGTTAACTGCCTGTGGTCAACTGTGTTTTGGCACTGATCAGTGTGCTCAAGTGGACTCATCTGCATCACGGCAGCAGCTGCTTGCCCTGAAGGAAAGCCCTGACGAATATAATGTCGAAACGTTATCTCGAACGAGCACTGTTGACTCCCCTTCAAGTCTTCTTGTTATCACCTGCCAAAAATATCAATTGGCAAGGCTAAAACAGTTAGACCTGATCGCTAGATCCTGTCAGCGTGGCTGTAAATACAGCGACGAGTAACCATCGTTGTGGGGCGCTGACAATCTACCACCCCCGCCCCCCTCCCCGGAACACTCTCCTACCGGATTTCTGTAAAGAGGCCAGTGGCCTTGCACGCCATCCTCCCAGGTAGCATACAAGCGGCCAACATCGTTCTGAGACTAGATTTTCTTGAGCCTGCACAAGTCTCATGGGAATGGAAAACGCAGGTTTATTGTTCCATACCAGCTTAATCACTTTCTTCTTGATAAACGCTTTAAAGCTCCTGTAAGTTGGCAAGAAAATTGCGAACGTTGCACAAACTGAACAAACCCTGTGTTAGCTATATGTTCTAGCCTCTAGTTTTAGTACAGCCGCTCACTGACAGGTACTTCAAAACATATGTTGCGCCAGATCATTATGAGGGACATCCGCAAGCTGAAATGAGTTTATATACAAGAAATCATCTATACAATTCAGTTAACGAAATTGTCTAGCTAGGCTCTGGTTGATATTCATTTAACTACTGCATTAAAAGTTCCATGGTTAGATACAGTGCAAATAGGACGAAGCCATGAGGGACAGACAAGTATAGCGCTAACTTTCAACTGATTTTAAGGCAAAAAAAATCGCCTACGTTTTGTATATAAAGGAAAGTACACGATCTAGAAAGTTCAAAATCACTGGCGTATCTAGATGGGTGGCCCTGGCCTGAGACATGCTGGCCCTTCGATGCTGACAATATTGATCGTCCCCTCTATACGCCTATATATGCTTTGACTAGGCCCTTCTTTCTAGGGTTTTACGTGCCAAAACCAGTCCTGATTATGAGGCACGCCGTAGTGGAGAGCTCCAGATTCAATTTGACCACATGGGGTTATTTAACGTGCACTACAACGAAAGCACACGGGCTTGCGTTGTAGTGCACGTTAAATAACCCCAGGTAAACCCTCCTAGAAGGCTAGCCTAGATCCGCCCCCGGTCAAAACTCCTACTTCGCGCCGCCTACAACGATGTACCCTTAACAATAAGCCAGATGGCAGTGTTAGGCATCGTTAGGCATTAACAGGGATACACATTTATACATATACATTAATATAAAGAAATACAGGGTTCTTAAAGGTTCAAATCATTTATTAAAAACAAAGTCGCAGTTTCGCCAGGAAGGCGGAGCATCGATTGTGATAGCAAATTAGCAGTAAATTACTAAGAATATTAGTTTTATCGGCCGTATAGACATTCGCTTACTAACTAAATTAGCAAGCATGGTGTCACGCGCGCACAAGCAGACGTGAACACATCTCAGTCGATGACCGCGTAAACTCGCTGTCAAAACGCTGGTGTAAGGAAGCGTGGCTGCAGCAACGAGCGAATTGACCTTCGTGCTACCTCTCGCATCAACGCGAACTAAACGGCGAAGACACAGCGCACGGCGGACTCTGTCCCCGTCGCAGATCGCTTTCAAGATAGGGCGCGCGCGGCCGCACCATACGCAGCAGCCGCCGGTGTAAAACTCCCCCCTCCCCTCCCGGTGCCTCCCCGCTTTTCCTTCCTGGCGCGCGCCAGATTTAACCGCCATCGGCGGCTCACCCTCGTACGCTTTCACTCGTACATAGGATGTTATCGCCCGTGGACTTTATACGAAATGTCACGGCGACGGCGACGGCAGAACTGCGCCTGGAGTCTCCATATAACTGCCATCGCAATAAAACGGGGATTCTGCAAAATATGGTATAAGTGGATGCCCGCCGAAGCTATGATATTCTTCTGCTATTTTATGCCGCTTCGATACGCTGCTCTTTCTCCACACATTATCAGAGTACATTTCGTAGCGTTAGACTTCATGCCTGCAGAAATGGCGCAGCTGTCACAAATTCTAATGGTGAATTGCGTGCGCCAAGTTCCTCACGTGCATGCCCGGTGGCTCAATAGCTATAGCGTTCTGCTGTAAAGGGCGAGGTCGCGCGTACGTTTTGTAACAGCCGCGACCACTACTCGATAGAGGCAAATGCAGAAGCGCTCATGCCACGAGATTTTGGTGCCCGTTAAATTTTTTTTAACGTTCACGTGGTCAAAATTTTCCGAATCTGCGCCTTTGGTAAAGCTAAGGTTCGAAAGGACGTGTTTCCATCAAGAAACTGTGTAGCATCATGCAAGCGTGGTACACGCGCTGCTTCAGACTGGAGTGCATGTTATGGATTGATTTATTAAGCGAATGTAACTCTGTAGTTGCTGCGGCATCTTAGCTACACCTGGCCACGAATGTGTTTTTCTGAAGGTAGAAATACGGGAAAGCTCAAACATTTCTGTACCTAAGAATGGAGCTTCGATGAAAGGAAAAATTGACATCCCCCCTACAGTAGGCACGAAACTACAAAGGTACCCAAGTACTTGTTTCTCACAAAGTGACCGCCCCACGGAAAGGCGTTGGTCCCAGTGTTGATCCCCGAATCACGACAACACTTTTTTGTACAACTGTGAAGCTCGCTTTCCGCGAAACCCATACTGAGAAATCTATGTTATGTTTCCTTTGTAGCTTCGTAATACTGTCGAGTAGATTACAATTTTCTATTTCGTGACCCTTCCTACACCTTCCGGGTTTCCACAGAACTGATTTGCCATATGTATCTTCGAATTGAAATGTGTATTTGTAGACGCTCCCTATACTTAAGGGGTTCAGTTCTTAAGCGAGTTCTCCACGCACAATGGAGTAGTGAATATGGCTGCACATTTTACCACATCGCGTTCGCAGTGTACCTATACTGCCTACTGTGGGTGGAGAATCGAGCCCTATAAATAATGTCTAAATTAAAACCCATACAAATCGTTTTAGTAGATGTAACAAACTGCCCAACACGCTACTCATAACATAGGAGGTATTGTGAGGCAATAGAATGGATTTTGTTTTTAAAATGCACTCTGATATAAGATGAGATAGGAAGGTTTTGGCGGCCATACTCCACAGCGTCTTTTTACCGTTCATCCTGAAGTCGAATGTAATGTTCACTCGCTCGTAATGAGAAAATAAAGAGCTGCGTGGCCTTGCTGAAACATGCAGAGGGATGTCGGCTAAGTATTTTTTATCCCATGCACATTCAGAAAGTGATGTTTTTGTGTTATTGTTGACTTTCATGACGTAGTTTTCTCCATTTTCAGGTGCATGCATGAAGTGGAGAACCTTGTAATAAAATCCCCACCGCCAATTTCATGACGTCTGGGTCATTTGGAACAGCACTGTTTAACGATGTTTCAGAGCTTAGCGCCCTCTTGAATAGTTGCATAGCTAAGGCACGTGACTTATTTGATAGGGGGTTTATTCAAACACTACTTTAGTTCATCCCACACGAAAATTAAATAGTCCTCAATGAAACTTGCAGCTGTATTTATAGCTTATCCTGTATGTCCTGCTTTATTGGCACCAAGGATCAGGGCCCATATTCACAAAATCTCTCACGTAAGAGCACTCCCTCATTCTCCAAAAAAAATTGGGCACCCGTCATTCAACATGGCAATCAAAGCGATAACGAGCAGTTTCCAGCGTCAATAGCCAGTCAGGGACGGACGTTATGCAATAGGAGTTTTGTGATACGAGTACCGGAAGAGGTGTGACGGAAGCATTCCTTTTAAATTTTAGTGAGAGCTACAGTGAAAAGAAAAGCAAGGTTGCCATTATAGTTACCTACCGCAAAGTCATAGAGGAATTCAGTACTTGTAGAGAACTACCAGCTTCCAGCTTGCAAATCAAGAGTCGAACTTCATGTACAGCCTCCGTCATACTTAACATTACCACGCCTTAAGAGCCTGTTTGTTTCTACTGCAGATGGTGTTTAATATTTCTGGTTATGGTACCCAGAAAAGTGCTAGCTTAGTGCGTCTTTCCAAAGCCTTAGATATTTGCTCCTTATAGCCTGCGTTTTCTAATGGTTAGCTGCTAGAGATGTATCCCGATTGTTTGGGTTAAGTGACGGCGGCTGTGCAATTTTGCGCGCGTGCGTGCTGGCAGAAGCAGAAAACACAT
The DNA here is from genome assembly GCF_013339745.2 of Dermacentor silvarum. Lineage (NCBI taxonomy): Eukaryota > Metazoa > Arthropoda > Arachnida > Ixodida > Ixodidae > Dermacentor > Dermacentor silvarum. Next base: position 12,197,880 of record NC_051154.1, on the reverse strand, counting down.
GCCACGACTTCGCCTGTGATCCAACGTCGACTAGCCTTAACAACCGCACCCAACAAATTTCCAATGAGATCGGACAGGTTCCAACAGTCGGAGCAGCCACCTTTTCAAACGCATCGCACGTCGCATCGGACTTTGCATCGTACTACGTGTCCTGTGCTCTAGCTGCACCCATTATGTTAGTTTTGTTTTATCCGCATACTTTTAACCTTGGATGTACGTTCCCTAAGTCATTGCGAGGAGGAGCTTCCATGCAATATCAATTGTAGGGCCGCATTGTCTCTCTTTCATGCAGGTGAAAGCTCCACATCAGCTGTTAAAGGAGTACTGACCTTTTATTTTCTACTATTAATTCCTTAGTTTAAATTAAGGTTTCAGACCTCAAAACCTTAGGAAAATAGTGACAGGCCTCAGAGCGCCGTTAATATTTGAATGTAATAGCTTTTCTACAGCCAGTTTTGTTTTATTTTTCCAGGAGGATACTGCGTCGGGACGTCACGACACAGAATGCGGTCACGTGGGATCAGGACATTGCGACGTTTTGACACTCGATCCGGCTCGCTCGATCGTTTGCTATGCAGAGACATCGGTCCTCACATCGAGTAGCAGCATACGAGGCGACCTAGAGAGCCCGAGTGAGTATCAAAACGGCACAATGTCCTGCTCCCACGTGACTGTGTCGTGACGTCACGAGACAATATCCTCCTGGAAAACGAAACAGAGACTTTCTGTAGAAAAACTGCTATATTAAATTATTGACAACCCTCTGGGGCTTTTCAATATTTTTTAGTGTTTGGATGTTTAGGACTTTCATTTAACGCAAAACAAAAATGAATAGTCGAAAATGCAATTTGAATAACTCTTGAACATCTTATCAACAAAGTTGACGTTTAGTTTAGCAACCTCGCTAAAGAAAGATGATGTCCCAACCTGGCTGAGCCCAAAGTCGATGAGCTTCGCGTTTCCTCTGCTGTCTATCAGCACGTTGGAGGAACTGATGTCACGGTGCAGGAACCCTGCGTTGAGGAAATGAAAAAAAAAAAAATTGCAAGTACGAAATAGCTCAGGAAGGAGAGTGGGCCTTTAGCAGGACAGCCGGATTCCTAGACATGTGGAAGGTCATTCGCAGGACGAAATTCTAACAGCGCGAAAGGATGCCGCCGACAGAGACAACTTATTCGTCGAGCGGTCCAGTTTTTCTGAAATATATTTTCGTGCTGAGCAGGCATATTATGGAACGACATGTCCATACATGGTAGAAGAAGAGCAGCAGTAAAACAGCGTACTGATGAAATTAGCGTCACGCCTCTATTAACATGCACTCTTGCAAAACAAGGTATTTTATCTTCTGACAAGCCCGTTCACAACAAACTAAGGAGTGCTCATAGGGCGACATTTCTTCAATGGCACACATTTCCAGTGGATTCGACAGCTTGAGAAACAGGGACCGGATTCACAAAAAACGTTCTTAGGCTAAAACTGTTAGTAGAAGCAGGTGTCAGCCAATCGTGGCGTTGGACATATCATTAGCGAAGACAGCTGGCCAATGGCAAGCAGTACTTGTGAAGGAAAAGGTTTGTGAATTCGGCCCCAGATGCCATGGGCACAGTTAAATAGCACTTACTTTTTGTTTTCCAATTTCCGGTGGCAGTATCGACGTAAGAAAGTACTACTCGGACTCAAATTTATGTATCTTATTCTACTTCAAAACTTGGACCAGTCAAAATTTCTCCCCTTCAGCTTTTTAATCGAATTAAGGAGAATGCAATGTTTTTCGACCAGACGCTGTAGTAACGAGCCCTCCAGGTTCTTTGCTTTGCTTTTTGGTACTGGGTAATTTCGCACAAAGCATTCGCCAAGCTGTGCTTAAGGTGAGAAAATACATCAATGGCGGCATTATTCGGTAAGGCCTTGCAGCCATGAGAAAGCAATAAAGAAATAAACGGCACATGAACACAGCCCCCAGCAGTACAAAACGACAAGCACCGGCGGCTCTCCGCACTAAAATGTGAGCAGCCGGACGAAACGCGTTATGGTTGGTGCCAACTGCAAGCTCCTCGACGCTGCAATGTTTTATAGAGGCGGCCTGCAGAGCGAATTCTCGTGAACCGCCGATGCCAATATGAGGATAGGGGGTAATATCGCTTTCAAGCACAAATTATGTCCGCTGAAATTTTTGTTTCACCACATTTCTTGCACCTTGAGCAACATGAAAAGCGTGCAGCTGCATACCGGATTAAAAATGTTCAATTCTTTAGTAATTTTTGTCAAAGTTATATAATGTGGACTCCATACAGGAATGTCACATATCCTTTTTGTGCTTAGATTCACTAACTCTATCTCGCAGCTGTTCACCGTTGTTAATCATTTTTGCTCCTCCCTCTCTCACGGTTCCTCTGGTGTCCTCGGTCCACTACTCTTTCTGATATATGTTAAACACTTACTGAATAACATATCCTCTCATGTGTGGATTTGTAATGACGATTATATAATTTGCCGGGTGATTACTAGTACTGATGACCACGTAAAAATTCAAAATGACCTTGAACTTATTAGAAATTAGTAAAGCCCATGGCTAATGTCGTTTCATCCAAATAAAGGTAATGTCTTTTACTCGCAAACATTTAAATTCAATCTTTCCATACTATATTCATAACATTCAAATATCTAGGCGTAACTCTGGCATCAAACCTTTCCTGGACTACACATATCAACATCTGCGGCAACGCCTTACGCCCGAAACTGCGTAAGATGCCGACTAATGTACTCACATTAGCCTATCTAACATTTGCTTGTCCTAAACCTAAATTTGCTTCTTCAGTATGGGCCCCTCATTACGTTCATTTAACCACTATGCTAGAATCGTTCAGAATAAAGCCGCTCGATTCATCTAACAAAATTACAACTACAACGCAAGCATAATGCTAATTCCAAACAATTTATCAATTCCTTTTTTGAACACTCGTCGTGATGTAGCACTGTTATCACTGTTTCACAAGTACGTTCACCGACCAAGGTCAGCACCGATAACCCTGCTACAATTCGTAAACGAATTGCGCTTTTTTTGCGCTGTGTTTTTTCCAATGAATCACCAACACGCCCAAGCTTCCACGCTAAACCCTGCAAGTTTCACCATTGCCGTCACGAAGATTAGATGATCATCTTTTTTTCACGTGCATCTATGGTAACACAGACGCTTTTAATTAATCTGCCCATCCACGCGTCATCCGCTTGTGGAACGCCCTTCCCAATATCCTGGTAGCTGAAGCTAACAAATAAAATTCCGTCACCGAAAAAATACGCATTTCTTACTCTAATTAACTTATTGTCTGTTTTGCTCCTTGTCTGCATTTGTTGCCCTTTTTGGTCTGAGGATTTTCGACTGTGTACACCTGACTCTACCGGGTGTTAAAAATTAAGCTTTATGGAATTTTTTTTTTTAATCGCCTGTGGCAGGTAGCATATTTCTTATCGTCGAGCTGGGTTATTCCAAGAGACCGACATTGGCAGCACGAGAAATCAAAACACATATTCAACCAATTAACAAAAATTGACTAAACAACGTCTTAGTTAATTTACGACAAACATTGCAATTTACGAATTGTAGCCGGTGAGCTTGCGAGACGCATCCACTTGAAATTAATTTCCGGGATGACACCAGTTTTGATATATTTCCCAAAGTGTGGGACGAAATACATGGGCGTTGCAGTTACTTTTTTGCTTCAATGTATAAAACAGCATTTTGGTAAAAACGTAAGTGGAACAACAGTGCATTTTACTGCGAGTTTGATGGCGCATATCTCCAAACTAGTGTCATTCTGGAAATTCATTCCAAGTGGATACGCCTGATAAGCTCATCGGCTACAATTCGTAAATTGCAATATGTGCCGTAAAGGAATTAACAAAGAAGTTAATTTGTAATTTGGGCGGGAATTAGTTGAATATGTGTTTCGCTTTCTCGTGCTACTAATGTCCGCTTCATCGAATAATCCAGCTCAATGATAAGAATTATGCTACCTGCTACAGGCGATTTCTAAAAACTCCGTAAACCTTAGAAATGAACACCCTGTATATTGTATAATTATTAACGAAATGTTCTTACGATTTGTTTAATTGTATGCTCTCTATACCCCGTAAAATTTTGAAGCTCCTCTTAACCAATACCCATTCTTCGGGCCTGTAAGGTATTTTGAATAAATAAATAAATAAATAAATAAATAAATAAATAAATAAATAAATAAATAAATAAATAAATAAATAAATAAATAAATAAATAAATAAATAAATAAATATAAGAATATCAGCTATTTCACGTCCTATAACGTATAACTAATCCAACCACTTGAAAAGCATGCCTGATGTAAAACACTGAAAATAATAGTGTAGATCCAATGCACATGTTGGTATCCATGTGAGTCGAAGCTTTTATGAAACGGTTAAATAAATTCTATAGAACTATAGGCGGTGCGTAAAATTATCTTTATTGCCATCATGTGCAGCCTGTAATCTCATGCAATGTTTATGATCATTCTTATTCGCCGCACAGGTCTCAACTCTAATTTCATGCAATGTTTTATGTGAACATTGACTACACCGCTCTCATGCTGTGTCGAAATGCAAAGAAAAGTAGATATGAATACACACTGTGAGACGTCGACGAAGTAGCCGCGCTTACATGAATGTGGCGAGTGGCACATTTCTAGAGCATCGCATCCACGTATACGGCGCTAATGCGCTAGGAAGGCGAATCGCATTAATGCGCCAGAGGGAAGATCGAGACGGGCAGGTCGGCGCATGTAAACACTGGCGTATCGCATTGAGGGAGAGATAGAGGTGGCTGCCGGTGAGTGCTATCCTCCACTCACCGGCGGAAACAGGTTCCGGCTTGTTTCGAACGAAGCGGGATGTTCCACACGTGAACGCTGTCGCAAAGTATTGCAGGGATGCGCTAGGGAATGCGATACGCTACTGTCGCATTCATGTCAACGCGGCTACTGAGGTCACGACGACGAAGGCGACGTTTGATGTTTGCAGAGGGCAGAATGGGGAGGAGAGGTGTATGCGGAGTGAAGCACGACGCGAAAGACAGTGATAAGGTTTCCTTCCATAGTCTGTGGCCAAATGATAACTGACACGCGCACATGCGCTTTTCCTCGCACGCGCTAGGCGACGTCATGCAGGCACCAATCGTCTTCAACACACACTTGGCGTTGGCACTGGATAAGTAGGCGTGCGATTGGGACCTAATGGTTAGTGTTTTGGGCTCGTTTGTTGGGTGACCGATGTTCGATCGGACCATCGGGCAGAAAACTTTCTATGTGCCAGCTACTCGGTAAGAAAGAGAAGAAAACATCAGCAGCCACAGTCAGCAAGGTAGGGAACGGTTCGCTAAGAAAGCTTCGCATTACAACAATCATTTAATCCACTAGATGACGACCTATTGACTGCCGAGAGCAAACACCCAGCCATCTACCTTCCAACTTGTTTAACACATTGCGCATATTGTTCAAACTTGCAGCTCAGGTCCAATCAGAGGTGTTTCAAGATGTGTGCGATACGTTTAAATATATATATATATATATATATATATATATATATATATATATATATATATATATATATACAGGGTGTTTCAGCGAACACTTTCAAAAATTCTTAAAGGTTGCCTGTGGCAGATAGCACGATTCTAGTTGATGAGCTGGTCTACTCGAAGAGGCGGACATTACTTGCACAAGAAATTGAAATGCATAATCAAATAATTAACAGAAGTTCACTAATTAAGTTTTTAACTATTTACCTAATGGCCCATATTGCAATTTACAAATTGTAGCCGGGGAGTTCACAAGGCGGATGCACTTGGAACCAATTCTCGGGCTGACACCAGTTTCGAGATATTAATTCCCGAACTTTGCGGAGAAATGCATTGGCGTTCCAGTTAGTTTCTTAACAAAACGTTGCTTTATGCATTGAACCACCAAATTAACTGGAACGCCAATGCATTTCTCCGCAAAGTTCGGAAATTAATATCTTGAAACTGGTGTCATCCTGAGAATTAATTCGAAGTGGATCCGCCTTGCGAACTCCACGGCTACTATTTGTAAATTGCAATATGGGCCATCAGGTAATTAGTTAAAAACTTAATTAGTGAATTTTTGTTAATTCGTCCATTATGCATTTAAATTTTATGTGCAAGTAATGTCCGCCTCATCCAGTAGACCAGCTCACTAACTAGAATTGGGCTATCTGCCACAGGCAACCTTAAATAAATTTTGAAAGTGTTCGCTGAAACACCTATATATATATAAGCATATCATAATAAGCCAACAAACAATAACACCAAGAAGGACAACATAGGGGAATGTTACTTGCACTTATAATTGAAATAAAGAAATTGATAAATTAATGGAAATGAAAATGGATGAAAAAACAACTGTCCGCAGGTGGGGAACGAACCCACGTCTTCGCATTACGCGTGCGATGCTCTCACCATTGAGCTACCGCGGAGCCGTTTTCCCATCCACTTTCTGAGGTATTTATGTTTTACGACTTGAAGTAACCCTGGGAGGGTTAGCCAGCGCCATCACTCACAAACCAGCCCCTTGGTTTGTGATTATATATATATATATATATATATATATATATATATATATATATATATATATTGTGTGTGTGCTTTTAACGCACTATCCGGGAGTGTGAAATTGTGCTAACCCGTGCACCTGAAGGAAACTCTGGCAGGACTGCCCTTTCAGTGTGCCTGTTAACGCGGCAATAACGAGCATTGTAAGGTGCTTGCCTTTCTCGTGCACGTGCTGGATGGCCAGGGCGACCTGTGCCGACAGCAGGCGGGCCGTCTCCTCCTTGAAGGGGCCCTTCTTGCGCACAAGGTCGCGGATGGAACCCTCGGGCAGGTACTCCATCACGAAGCACCAGCTGCGACAGCCACCTCATAATGAAACCGCGTGCTCCAGGAGGGAAGGCGCCTCTCAAGCAACGCTATGGCCAGTCATCAAAATGTGCTCGTTCGTTTATCCATTTGTTTTTTTTTTCGATTAGGCTATGTTGCATAAGCAGCGATGCAAGCACCAGCACGAAATACTTGCAAGTGCAGTAATTTCTGCGGTTTCCATACTGTTAGATATTGGGAAATCCAGAGACGAGACAATCAGAGAATGCTATACGATAGCACCGCTTACAAAGTAAGCGACATGCTGAAAAGTACACAGCAGCGGAAGATAGACGAATATTGAGACGCGCCGTGCGCGAAAGGGCACTGTGCTTCGTACCAGGACACTTCTACCACTGACTGCAATGAGAGTCTGAAGTCTGAAGAGCACCAGCTGGACAGCGCTTGCATTATGCGTTCCCTTTTCTTCGTCACGCCGTGTTCGCTTCAACCGGTGAGAACACAACATCTACCCGTTGTCAAAGGAATTCGGTGTGGGGGTTTCTCCTTAATTCATTTTGTTAAAAAACCGGCGCGTAAACACTGTCGCAAACGCTATACAGTGTGACGGCACTTTCACAGCTTCATAAAGTGAACAGGCCAATAATCACAGGAAATAAATTGAAGCATAGAGTAATAGATTATTCAGGTCAATTCTCAAATAAGGCATTGCGCCCTTTCATTGAAATTGTGGATAAATTTAAGGAACTTTGATGAAAGGAGAAGCAAGCGAGATGGTGAGGCGTCACGTCGCTTATGGGCGCGTCTGCTAAGATGGTGCACTCTTAGGCAGTTCGCTTTCTACGTGAAAGTTACCAGAATCCTTTACGTTGCACAATTTTTTTTTAATTTATGTAATGCGTCAATTATTTTTTACGAAAACTCATATTTAGAACTCTGTAACTCAGCAATGAAATACGATATCACAATTCTGTGAACTGCACCTAAGAATACATCTAAAGTAGAAAATTAATCTATTATACACCGCTCTGAAATGTACGACTAATTTGTGAGTAGTACTTTTGCAAAAACTCTCGTGAACAATGCAACATTTTCAGGTAAACTGAAAATTCATATTTACTAGAGGTGGATGAATATGAACGTTTTCTAATACAAATAGAATACGAATAGTAACCATCGAATAACGAATTGTCAATCGAGGCACAATATATTTAGAACAGGAATAATTATTTTGCTATAATTAGGTACCCCGCCTGTAACGACTACTGCAAGGACAGCTGACCATCAGGGAGAAATGATCAGTTTTAAGCACAAGATCTCTCATTGTCATTAAAAAAGATTGCACGAATATCGAAACTTTAGGGCCTAGTTGAAAATGAGGTTTGCAAGAAAGAATGGCTGCTGTGTGGCTAGCTTTTCAAGAACGCCAAATAAACAGCGGGAAACACTGTGAGAAAAAAAGTTGCTGAAGGACTCCTGTGCCTAAACACATGTAAAAGAGCCCCTTGCGAGGGAAGCATCACAGATTGTTATGTAAAAGATAAAACTCTTGCATGACAAGTCTGCCAGAAACACAAAATGACCTACTGAAGCAAAAATCACAGGTTGTTGTAAGCTTCCGCCGCGAAAGTGAAAACAAAGCTTGCATTACCCATTTTGTTTCGGGCATTGCTTCGAAAACATTTGTCGTTGTCTCGTTTCTCATAATTTGCGACACTTTGTCTAGCTTGTTTAGCAGACGCAGAACAGTAACGGTAGTTAACATTGGGTTGTTGCGGAATATTCGGTCAGTTTCGAATATTCGAAACTACCGAATAGTTCCTTTTCGAATACAAACACGAATAGTTGGTGTGCGTAATTGATTCGTATTCGGAACTTCGAATATTCGCTCAACCCTAATATTTTCCATTTGAGATGTTCTTGCGGATGCAAGTTGCAGAACTGCGTTATCTTTTTTCGGTGCAGAGATATGGATTCGTAAACTTCGTACTTCAATGTTTTTAAACATACCAATTTTTGATTTTTTTTAAATTTTCATACGCTAAATCAAAATTCCGCTTATATAGAGTCACTAGGATTATATTTTTGTTTCTCAAATGCAACCAATTTCATTCAACCAGACCCACCAGTATACTCACAAAAGCATTTCTACGTTTTACATGTATTCGAATAGAACAATTGGTGTTGGCCACATGCTAAGGCGTATGCGAAAAACTGAACACTTCCTCGTAATTTCTTCGAATATTTGATCCTTAACCCGCCGAATGTTTCTGCCAAACCGATTTGAAGGGTCCCTTAAAGCTATTGTTACAACGTACGCTGCGTTTCCATCCTTCACAACCCATTAGTTTCCGTTGCGCCGTGACGTCACCTATTCAGTCTTTAGAGATAAAAGTCACCATTGCCATTAGGCCTTTATCTTGCACGGTAAGCAATAGATAACAAAGTTCCCGCGTGGTTAAGCACGAATGCCGGACCTTCGAGGATTTTGAAAGTTGCGCTGCCTCGTCCACGTATACTACTGGCTAGCGCGCGTACATTGACAAAAGAGGAAGTCTCGGAAACGCAGAAAACTGCAGCATCAATGAGTGCCGTTCAGAGTTGTTTAACGTGCTCGACAGAGTGCCATCTAGACGCTCGAGTGACGAGAGGCTGTGCTGACGACCGGATAAGTGCTAGTGAAGGCGCCTACAGCGCGTCAAAGCAAGACAAGTTGCGCGAATTGACGTTCCAGGCGAAGCTGCTACGGGCATTTCGCATAGCAAGTCCAGACAAACACTTGCACCACAACGAGCTGCCACCCTAATTCTCGGAACTTGTTTGTTGAAACTTTACTTTGCATATTTGCATATTTCTTCAGTTCTTTTCTTTTTATATTTTTAGATAGTACCAGCTCGCACAGGCAAACATAGTTTTCACCAAATAAAAAATAAAGCTTGTATGGTTCGAAATGCTTGGTGCTCCGATGGCCGGCTAAAAGGCTACTTATGCCCGTTGCGTTGTATGCTCAACACTAATGTATCTGCAGCCGCTCATTTTGTGTTTCTATTTAAACTATTCCCGTTGCCGTTGAAGTAAGATGAAAAATGGACCATCTACACGTCGCCGTAGCTTCGCCTTCCATAGCTTCATTTTACGTGCAAGTGCAGCCAGCGAAAGTCAGAAATGATTGTTGTCTTCCTTTCTGGAGTAAAGTGCACGTCATATCTAACAAGTCTACGCACCCGCCTCTTAGCCGCATAGTCGACGCACTCACTCGCATGCTAGCTATATTAAAAATATTATTCTTGGATTCTATACTGTGTTCTTCAAACCCCCGACCACTGAACGATGCGCTGGTAATATAAGATGTACTACGTATTGCGCGATTCGGAGGAATTTAATTCCACACTGGTGGTTTCTGCTAGGTTCGATTCACTGGTTACACAAGCCCAAGGGCTCGGTGGCAGTGTCCAAGCACTGTCCGCGCAGGACCGGACCCACGTATACCCCAACAGCAACGGACATTATGCGGTCGAGCCGAAACACGAGCAGCCGAGGGTCCACTCTTGTTACGGCGCATGATAAACGACCTCAAGTGGCCTAAATAAATCCGAAACTCTCGCATACGGAGTGTCGCGTGATGCCGTGAGCTCAGAGGAGGGATCGTCGCCATTGCCCTTTCCGTGCATTAGCATTATTTTACTCTTTGGCTTCGAATATATGTATAGCTTCTGTGGCCTATCACAGCGTCTCGTGCCCGAGGGAAGGGACATATCCCAATGCTCAGTCTGTCAGCTGTAGAATTGTAATTATATAAAATTGACGTAAGGTCCGAGTTTGTAATGCCTCTACTTTGTAAACGAGGGTTAACCCTGATATTTTTGGAACTTTGACGCTATGAATAATTGTTTTCGTACTGTTATAGCAACTATATCAGCCTGATTTCTTTTTTTTTTTCAAAATGACCTTTTTCTTGCAGTAGTCACACCATCAGTGTACCCAGAAAAGGCAGTCGATAGATCGCAGCGCTACTGCATCTCTTGGGCGTCAGATAAGTTTCTACTGTACGATTACCTGCCCGCAAGAGCAGTGCACGGCTTTATGTTATCGAAAACATTACCTAGGTGACACATGCAATTGGTGAGAGAAATGTAACCGTCATAGACATCCTTCTACATAATCGCGAGCCCAAAGACTACCTCGGTTGGCAGGTTATGTGACTTGGCAGTCGCTCCTTTAAGACATATAGACCCCCAAACATCGCTCCCATTCACAAGAACCTTTAAAAGAAAGGAAAAAAAGGTTACCTAAGTGAATAAATATCCCTTTGGAGAATCGGAACTTTTTTTCTTTTAAGGAACACTAAAAAGAAAGAATAAATCAGGACTGCTTAAGTCTTCTTTAAAACGCCAATTTTCATTACTTTCGCAGGAAGAGGCTGTACTAGAAGAAAAAATGAAGGCAAAACTCATTTCTTTTTATTACGCGCCAAAACAACAGCTCTGTACGTTAGTGTGACGTGACGAATGTCAATGCATTTCTCATATTTGGGCTGTTGTAGCTCAGTAAAAAATTTTCAGACTTGCTAAGTTCAGTGTTTGACTCAACACAGCGTAGTCACATCATGAGCGATAAACAATTAAGCAAGGCGGCGGCGCCATCCGTCTGTCGTTCTTGCTGTTTTCCCGACTTTCCAAGCCTCCGATAGGAGCGTCTTTTCAGGTATTGTTGAAGGGTATTTTACTAATACAGCGTAGCTTATTTTTCTCTTTAGTGTCCCTTTAAACAGTTTTGTCGAGTGTGGCCGGAGTTAATGCTTGTCTTAGTTATTCGTCATGCCCTGGACTTCACACGGCAATTCCAAAAATAACAAAGCAACTGCGCCGCGATCATGTTCGTAGCATAATTCACTGTAGTTCATATTGTTCACCACATGTAGGTTCTTCGGCGACCACTCGATCTGTCTGGCGCTTTCTTTCAGCGGACCTGTCGTCAGGCCACGCAATGGGCCACCTGCAGAACTTTGAGAGAGAGAGAAGCTACTCCTCGCAAGCATTATCTTTAGAGAGCTAAACAGGGCCCTCATTACGTGGCCCTGCGACAGTTTCCGCCACGCGCGGTGTGGCTTCGAAACGTTCGACAATGGCTGTACACTCATTTAGTCTTACCCTTTGGCCGTTTCGAAGTAAGCTCGAAATGTGACCACGTATGGATGGTCCGTGACAGCCTCCCAGACTGATTTTTCCACTTCAACGCGTTTTCGCTCCTGTGACAGAAACGAGATCCATTTACGCATAACGCCCAACAGTTTGTCCACGCTGAGCAACATTATAAAGCGCCACTCCAGTTTTTTTTCTCGGCTGCTACGCTTGCGATGCAAAGGGAGCGCCGATGCACCTGGCGCCTACATTATTGAGAGACCACAAAGGGCTCACCTTTTCTGGATTCTGGTTCTTCTTTCGGATGTACTTGAGTGCTGCCAGCTGCCTGTTGACGCGGTGGCGCACCAAGTAGACGATGCCGAAGCTGCCCCTACCGAGAACGTTGAGCGTGACAAGCGAATCGAGGTTCCAGCTGACCGTCTCCTTGGGGTTGATCCAAATGTCGGTGACCACTTTCTTGGACGCGCTCTGGGAGCGAGAGATGAACCTTTGTGGTAGCCAACCACCAAACGCGCTAGGGTCGTAACACCACCCGCTGGATCGTCTGTAGTTCCCGATTACTTACAGAATCTAAAGACGAAGTGGACAGACCCGTCGGGGTCCTGCTCATTGCATAATCCTCATCTGTTTGAACCCGGGAAAACTGTAAAAGCGAGAGCGTTGCAGCTCAGCGAACTACAGACGATGCCAGGTTGTGGCCGCGGCTTGAGGAAAGTGTTCAACGTACCGCTGCGCTGGTCCCTGCCTGGTCGATGAACGACTCTGCCTTCTTGTCCGCCCCGTCCAATCCCTGCTTCTGCTGGTCGAGTTCTTTCTTCTTGAGCTCGGCCTTGGAGTCGTGCGAGCGGGACTTGGCTCGCGTCGCCTTGGGCTCGGCCTCCGCGCCCCCCTGCTCGTGATCGTCCTCTTCCTGCGGCCGCTTTTTCTTCTTCTTCTTGGCCGCTTTGGAGCAGCTGGGCTGCTGCTCCTCAGGCTCAGCAAGGCCGGCGTCGGGCGGCAAAGGACTCATCATTTCAGAGGACTTCCTGCGACCCTGTACCAGCTCCTTGAAGGCCGCGTTGCGAGAGGCCATAAGGTGACCAACACCTCCCCGCCGCTGCTGCTGCTGCAGCCCAGCTGTCCGAACAGGAGGCGTCGTCAAATTTTGCCTGCAGAGCACCATGTCACAACGGTTGCATTGCATATTGCCACAACAGATCTTTTGTAGTCGATCCCTGCGAAACTTATACGCGGGCGTCTCATTGAATGCAAAGGCTTCTTAGCACCAGCTTGACTCCATAACGTTTGCAAATTTTCCCTTTCTGCACGCTTTTTGAAACTCTTTGTGGGATTGTACTCGTATGTTGAAAATAGTGTTAATATTTCATCGTAACAACGTTGCGTACATGTTGGTGCTTGAAATGAATCAAGCGTGTTTTGGTCTCAGTCTAAGTCTGACAAAGTATTTAACGCACGTTTTCCCCGAAGGCCGTAGAGAACTTGCCTTCGGCGAGCTAGGTGAGTACCGCTGTCGTTCGCGTAAGTAGCCAATCGTGTAAGGAAAGACACATTACTACGGTAAACGAAAGAAGAAGGGGAACCGAGGGGCTCGATTTTGCTAATCATAGCCACATAAAGCCAACAGACAATGAAGCCAAGGAAGCATCTGGGAAATTGACTTGATTTCCCCGATGCTTTCCTTGGCTTCATTGTCTGTTGGCTTTATGTGGCTATTCCTACAGTAAATAATTTAGGGAATAGACCGCAATATGATTTTTCTGTTTATTATTTCTTCGTGCGTCTGCATAACGGTAGGCCAAACAATGAGTAAGGTGGCTATGGCAAATGAGTTCTGCGGAATCTCGCAAGGTGGAGGAAATATCGTGTAAGAGAAAAATTGTCATCCACTCTAAGCTACAAACGAAATCCACACGGGCTTCTCAGAAAGAACGCCTCGCAGTTGAGGAAAAATTCGTCCTCAACCAATTTTTTCTGAACTGCGAGGCGTTCTTTCTGAGAAACCCGTAGGGGTTTCCTTTGTAGCTTCGTGCTACATTAAGGTGGATGACAATTTTTCCCTTTCATAAGGTTGTTATACCTTAATGGTGAACGCGGAAGTAAGCGACAAAAATTAAATTTTCTGAAAATGTCGAAACCACTATGCCAAAACCTTCGAGATGGTTCAATATGTCTATGTTAATAAATCATTTTATGTAGCGTTGACGTCTCTCGCCACCAGGCACGGGACAGCTGCGAATGCGCATGGCGGTACAGCGAATCGACGTACAGCTGCCACCTGCCTACACTGTAGTCGCAGCGGTAACCGAATGTTATAACGAAAGGAAAAATTGTCATCCACGCAACCGTATAAACCGGGGCCCAAAGGGAGCTCAATGCGGCCTCGCTCTGCGATCTGCTGACCACCTGGTTAGCTCAGATGGTAGAGCGACCACTCCGGAATGGCGTTGGTCCGGGGTTCGATCCCCGTACCAGGGTGAACATTTCTTCGATTGCGAAAATTTCTTTCAGAGGAACCCGTATTGGGTTTCCTTCGTAGCTTTTTGCATACGGCGGGGTGGGTGACAATTTTACCTTTTTAAACCTTCCAATCCCGGCGGGCTTCCACAGAACTGATTTGATCTAATGTATAACCTGGCAACTGTGTGTGAGGTAAAAGCATTATATTTTTATATATAATGTATATACGGGAACGAGCGTGCGGGAGGAAATCCAACGCTGTTCCTATTCATTTCTTCTTTCTTTTTGCTGCTTAATGTCTATACTCGTCCATTTCTGCGTAAGGCAAACCCTCCTCCAAGGATCCCAAGCCACTGAGCTCGTGAAGAGTGTGGAAAGTTGGGCTTGCTGGTTATTCATGACTGTTCATGACTAAGGTACAGCGCGAAGTAGATAAGACGGACAGGAGTAAACACACACAGCGCTGACTTCAACAGGCTACAGCGCGAAACCACCTTTGCCTGCGGGTAGTACGCACAGGGAATGTTCCGTCATGTATGACATGACACTCTTCAACGAGAGTTTCGAAGTGCCTGGCTTGCATTGCTGTAGGGTGTTGACGGCCTGCGAGATGCATTGTTCTTCTTCGCCTTCCGCGCCAAGTCGGGACACTAGTCTCAACATGGCAAGAAGTTGTGGTGCGGAGCGCTTGGTTTCAACTGCGAATGTAGGCACCACTGAAAGCACGTCCAGGACACGATCACGGAGTGTTACACCCTCAGATATTCACAGTGCATCTGGGCTGCTGGCGTCTTCTTGTTATGCAACTACCAAGAAATGGAAGTTCGTGCGGCCGCAGGAACTCGGTCGTCGTGTGCCTGATTAGCCACCAATACTCATGCATATTTCGCTGTTTGTCTGCTGACCTTGCTCCTTCTCAAGGACGTGGTGCAAGAGTGAGCAAGGTTATCCGTGCGGAATGGCATCGCCAGATCCGTCTGTACCGCAACTACTTGCAAGCGCAAGTACTCGCAGGAACAAGGTCAGTCGACACACATCGAAAGATGCACGATTATCGGCGGCTAATCATCCACACTACAGAGTTCCGTGGACACACAAGCTTCCATGTTTTTTTTTTCCTATTTGCATCACGACAAGACGCCAGCAGCCCAGATGCACCGTGAATTCGTCTGATGGTGTAACACTCCGTGATCGTGTGCTGGACGTGCTTTCACTGGGGCCTACATTCACAGTTGAACTCAACCGCTCCGCACCAGAACTTCTTGCAATCTTGAGACAAGTGTCCCGACTTGGCGCGGAAGGCGAAGAAGAACGATGCATCTCGCAGGCCGTCAACGCCCTACAGCAATGCAAGCCAGGCACTGCGAAACTCTCGTTGAAGAGCGTCGCGTCGTACCTGAAGGATCATTCCCTGTGCGTACTACCCGCAGGCAAAGAAGGTGGTTTCGCGCTGTAGCCTGTTGAAGTAAGCGCTGTGTGTGTCTACTCCGGTCCGTCTTATCTACTTCGCACCGTACTTGTACTCGTGAAAAGACCATCACCCTCAAATTCCTCCAGCTTTGGAGTTTCGAGAGTGTTACGTGGACAAGCAGTAGCAGTTGTCCTTCAGGTGGATTAACGTGATGAACTGACTCGCAGATGTCATCCAGGGACCAGGTGTCACGTGACTCTGTGCCGCGGAATCATGGCACGATTCCGTGCCGCTGTATCACAGGACCACCAGTCCATGCACTGAATGGCCGAGTCGGTCCATCACATGACCATTACGTGTGCGGCGTCCTGAGGACGCTACAGGACTCCTCGTCGCACAGAAAGGAACCCTGCAAATGCGTTGGCCGCTACCACACAGTCCCGTTTGTGAGCCACCAGGCCAGTCGTGAGAGCGGGGGAAAACTAAATAGAACACCAATACATCTTTTTGGCACATTGATTTTGGTAAAACTAGTGCCTGACTCAGGATTTTTCAGTGGATACGACCGCCATTATCCAGCTTCATTTATGCAACTACATCACGTATCTTAAAGCAAATAAAATAAATTTTATTAACGAAGCTTCGATAATTAGCAAATTAAACAGTGCGATTTCTCATGCAAGTCATGTCCAAGTAATCGATTTTAACAGACAGAATTACGCTGTCAGGGGCAGTTTCCAAGAAATATTTGCAAAGTAAGAAAAAATAAAGAGGTGGCATCGCCCGTGCTATAGCCTTTACAGGGACCATTGCCTTCACATGGCGTTGCCATCTGTGGACGGTGATTTTTTTTTGCAACGGGGTATCCAATCCACGGGGTATCCCGGGGTATCAACGGGGTATCCGATCCGAGGAGCTGCAACTCACCACTACGTCACAGGGGCCATTTCGAAATTACTGCATATATTAACGCGATAGCGTTAAGGGCCCCGTGTCGCAGAAAATCCGGCGTCGGCGTCGGTGTCGGTGTAGGCATGGATGTCTGCGTCCGTGGAGGAGAAAATCATTCCGAACCATCCCGACCGCGCAGGCCCTCCGCGTGGTGCAAGATGTTAGTGAACAAAAATTGAATTTCTCACAGTGAAATCCGCCAGAAAAATGGTAAAGTACGACTTAACCCCAACCTACAGACATGTTGGCGTCGGACTGTTATTTGAATGTACGAGAAAACAATTGTGTTACGAGGAAACTCGAACACAAACCCACTTTGCCAGCATTTCTACCCAAGGAGGTTGAGAAAAAAAAACTCCTTGTTTCTACCGTATTAACAGCGGCGCGCTCGGGTACTTGCGAAAATTTTATCCAGATGGCGCTCGCATCCTCGGCAGGTCAAATTGGGACTTGGCAATGCATTTTGGACACGCACGCGCGTCGGGGCAATAGCAAACAATTAATAAAATCATAAAAAAGGTCGTAGGGCCGTCACATTTTAATATAAGACGACTTATATTGCCCCTGAAAAAACCTCTTCCCAGCAATGCATTTCTGATTAAAAGTGAAGCCGACTTTCAGGGTATCGGTGTAAGCTTGGTCTTTGTAAGCTGCCTTTCCCACGTTCTGTGTTGCAGTGAAACCGACTCACAGAAAAATCCGATGTGAACGGGTCCCGATAACGCTATCGCATTCCACTCTTAAAGGCGACGCTTAAGCGTCCTCCAATTTTTTTAAGTTTATGAATGCTAATCGATTCATATTGGACGCACAGCAGGAGCCCGTGTAGGTCACCAGATATCTGTGGTGTCGACATAATCTTCGGTCTACTTCAGGCGTTATACCTCCTACCAAGAAGATGAACAAGGTCTTTCGTCTTTCATGCCACTATTTGGCCCAGTAAACTGACTGGCATAACAATCGAGAGCGACCGAGTTATGTCCTTTTTTGATAGGCATACAATTGGCTTGAGGTGGTACACGATCGTTGCAGTGGAGGGACGCTAACTCAGACGTGAGTTTGGGAGTTTTCAAGGTTAACACGACCAAAATGTTGAATCGCATGGTGCGCCTATAGTAATTATTGAAAATTCTAATGTTTTGCGTTCTAATATCGCAATATGATTACGTAGCACGCCAATAGTAGGCGACTCCGGAGCAATTTTAATCCCCTGCAGTTATTTAACGTACACCGAAATCAAGAGCACGAGCTTTTCTTGCAGCTCGCCCGCATCGAGATGCGGCCACCGCGGCCGCGCTCGAACCCGCGTCCTCTAGCTAAGCAGGGCAACGCCATAGCCACTACGCTAATACGGCGGGTGTAGTAGTTGAGGCGACATAAGCTTCCTATAAAATGCAAACAACTGTCTATAAAGGGCGCAAGCTGTCCAACTGGCCGCGTCCGTCTTTGATCGCATTGCGTCTTCGACCGAGCAGTAAGATGTGTCTTGGGCTGCAAACAGCAGAAATGGACTTCAATAGAGCTCAAGTTCGGGCTCGTTGGTTATTCATGATCGTCATGTAACAGCGCGTCGAGAAACAAGGGACGAACGTAGAAGAGACATGCACAGAGCTGTGCATGTCTCCTCTACGTTCGTCCCTTGCTTTTGACGTACTGTTATTTGACGAGAAGAAATGGCATGGCAGAAATGGCGCGAGAGCTCTCCCGCTGCCAGGGTGATGCGTGCCCCGTCATAACCGTAACCGCAGGGTCGAAATAGCTACAAAACTAACGCATCACATCAAACTATGTCGGCAATTCCTCGCATTTTCTGATTTCCGTTAATTCTGCCTCGCACGGTGCGAACCGAAATGCTAGACCCACCGGCTCAAGTGCAAATCTGACCGATAAGCGATGATGCGCGAAAGAACAGCCCGCAGCAAACTTCAAAGCGCATGCGAGCGCTGGGCCGGCCCCCGGCGTTCCTTTCCCGGGGACCCACTCGACCACAGCGGCGATTCCCGGGCGCGGGCGCGGATCTCGAGCGGATGCCACGTTTTCGTGGACGCGCTCACCTTCGCGTCGGAATCGGATTTAGGCCATAGGATCAGGCGGCGGGACCGAGGCCTCACGGCAGCTGCAGGGCTGGCTGCGGAGACTCGAGGTGGCAGTTGCTCCGATGGTGGTCACCCGCTCTTCGTGCGCGGGGCACGTGCAGCCCGCGATTGGACGTAAGACCGCTAGGTGGCCATATAGCTGCCTTCGTTGCCCGTCTTCTTCGTCGTCGTCAATATTTTATATTCCGCATGGGCCTGTTTGTTTGACCGATAACTTTCAGGGATACTTTCGCGTTTGTGCAGCGTTATGCAGAGCGCGGCGCCTCTTATGAGTGAAGAGCATCGTGACAAAGCCCATCACCATCACTGAAAGTGACATCTCAGTAAGCGAGCAATAAAGTGAGACCTAGGGGTTCTTTTTGGCGGCGTTCCTTAGCATGTTACTCCAGATGAATGCAATGACATACGGAATGACACAGACACGCAGAGTATTTGGCTTAGATAAGCGTCTCGAAGGAGCGCCTTCAAGGTACGGGACGCATAGGCGGCGCTAGTCAATGATTTACGCACGTCTCGCAGCTCGTACGTTCCGTATAGGTATATTAGGACAATCCTGCGGAATGTAAAATCACTGCAAGAGCAGATAAGTGAGCTATGCCCCCGGTACATTGCACGCAGGGCACAGTGGCAATTCTAACTGCTGAGTGTTTTCCTGGTTTTATTGCGATAGCAATTATATGAACCCTCCAGGCGCATTTCTGCCGTCGGCGTAGCCGTGAGGTTCCAGATAAAGTCCATGGGCGATAAAATCGTCGCCGCGCGCCGTATGCTCTATGTGCGAGTGAAAGCGTGCGAGGGTGAGCCGGCGATCGCGGCTCAATCTCGCGCACGCAAGGGCAGGAAGTGGGAAGGAAGCGCGCAACGCCCTGGAGTAAGGGTAGCGAGGAGGGGGGGTTACTACGCGTGCGCCCGCCGGGCTGCAATCTCCGGGGGGAGGGTAGATAGGGAGACGCCACGTAATACGCCGCGGGCTCCCGCCCGGGCGGCTGTATCTTGAAAGCCATCTGCGACGGAGGCAGTCCTTCTTCATACCTGCGCTGTGGTTTCGCGGCTCGCGTTGATGCGAGCGGTGGGACGAAGGTGCTGCCGCGCTTACTCACTGCAGCATTTTGACAGCGAATTTCGGCGGTCACCAAGTGACATTTTGCTTGTGCGCGCGACACCTTGCGAAAATATACCCAAGAGCTGAGCCATTATTTCTAAAGGAGGGTATCTAGACTTGATCTGAAAAGTTGCTGTTTGTCAAACCGGCAGCGCTCCCGCATAGTGCATTGACCACTTTGCTACAGTGAGAAGGAAGCCATAAGACTGAGGCACCCATAGGCCTTTGTAGGGCAGACAGTTCATGCCGTTGTAAGATGTACCCATATTCACAAAAACGTTCTTACGCTAGAATTTTCTGAAAGAGCACCTGCTGCAGCCAATCGTGGTGTCGGACATTAGCGAAAGTGGCCAACCAATGGCAAAGAGGACTTACAAACGAAAAGCTTTGTGAATTATGCCCCCTGTGATCAGCACTTGGCGACTTCAGGGATAGAAAGGCTGCACACGTCAAAGATCTCTGGAGTTGGTTGGCTGTTTTAGGATGCATGTGAAAGCCACAGGGAAATTCTGTAGCTCATCTTCACCGAAATAGCAGCCCCTTCTGGTGGAACCGACGCAGCTATAGCAGGTGAATCGGGTGTTAGAGAGCCGCTGTATTGTATAATTGAAGTGATCTTCACTGGGCAAGAACAATTCATGCCAAATTCCGTGCAATTTTGTATTTACGCTTCACGTCATCCTGGAATGAGTACCGTGACACAAGGGGATACAGGCAAGCGAACTCGCTTACAAGAAACGGATGCCGGGAAGCCATATTGTAAGGCCCGGCGCATATTGCCCCAAGGCTGGTCACGCACAGGATCATAAAGATTCCTTTTACAGCGAAGCTGTTTATGTCTAGGCCATGGCGTCCGCGCAAGAAAACTATCATTATCAACAATGGATCGAGTGCCATCGTCTTCTTCCACTGGCTCGTTGGCGCCCCTTGGCGCAACCGCGCGAACGCGCTCATGCCCCTACTCACGCGTTCGTCGTCGTCGTCGTCGTCTTCCACAGCAGGCTCTGTTGCCGCTAATCATTCCAGCTATCATCACTAGCAATGGCTCGAGCGTCGTCGTACTCTTCCACAGCTGGCTCGTTGGCGGCCCTCGGCACAACCGCGCGAACGCGCTCGTGCCACTGCTCGCGCGTTCGTCGTCGTCGTCTTCTTCCACAGCTGGCTCCGTTGCCGCTCAACATTCCAGCGTACAATTTCACTTCTCTTCTGTCGTCGTAATAGAGAGGCCGCGTTTACGGGGGTATGAGCCATTGCTTAAGGGGGTATGAGCCATTCATTGTCTTACGTGACGGACAGATTTATTAACAGAGGTGATACGGGAATGTATGCGCGTACCTGTCGTCACGATGACCACCAATCAGGGCAATAAATACAGGGTGTTTCATTTTAGCTGCACCAAATTTTTAAAAATTGCCTGTGGCATATAGCACAATTCTAATCCTCGATCTAAACTACTCGATGAGGCGGTCATTACTTCCACGAGAAATCCAAATGCCTAATTGAATACTTAGCATAATTACATTAATTAACTTAATTATTTATTTTATGGCACATATCTTAATCTACGAATTATAGCCGGTGAGTTCGCAAGGCGTATCCACTTGGAAGGAATTCTCAGGACTGAACCAGTTTCGAGATATTAATTTTCAATGTGTACGACGAAATGCAATGAATTATCTATTTTGAATTATCTAATTATTGGATTAGAATTGGGTTTTCTGCCACAGGCAATTTTAAAAATTTGGTGCAGCTAAAATGAAACACCCTGTATGTTCGTACCTTCACTGAAAATTCTGTGTCACCTCTGTGTCGCGCGCTAAACAGCTTCGCTAGTCAGTCAACCTTCACAGAGTGGAATGGCTCATGAATTTTGTTCTCCATTCTATTCCTTTCTTATCAACATCCACCCCTCAAAACCAGCCGATACCAGTGATAATGTAAGCGGAGCGGTGCTTGAACCACTGACGAAACGCGAGAACGAAAAAAAAAATTTTTTTGAATAAAATCATTGCATTACGCTGGCCCAGAAAACAGCGTCGATCCAGACTGCGAGACATGCATGTGACAGTCGACCCTCAGGTGCCTCCTCATACCTTCAACTACCACGACACTCGCTGCCATCCATTCCGCCAGGCATGCGAGGGTTGGGCAACCGTCGTCCACACCGCATTTCCTCTATTCTTCACTTCTGCCCTATCCTTTCCCCACTCGTGGGTGAGCTAGACCACTGCAACAGAATAATTCCGCCTCATGCTTGTGAAGGTCATTCAGAATATCCAGGAAATTTCCCAATCGCAACGCATCACATGAAAACTTGTTGTCAGCGAAGACGGGTCGGACAATAAGCCGATTGTAAAATAAAGTCGATGTCTCTTCCTCTCTCTCTCTCTCTCGCTCTTTACGCAGGTAATATCGGCACATGGTGCCCGGGATGCAGCTTGCGCGTATTTAATGCAAGGCTTCAGTTAGCCATCACCTCTATTGAAAGGTTTCTGCTAGTAATGAAGGCAGGGGGGGGGGGGGGAGAGAGAGAGAGAGAAAGCATCAAATGCTGCCAGGTAAGTGTGCTGCAACGACATTTACAAAACGTTACCTCTTGCGCTTGTCCAGAACGTGGTAGGCATCCCGACACCCTATGTCACCAATCACAAATTTTTGGGTATTTTATTGGCCATCGTATTTATAAGCAATTACAACCCCTTCAGGGCGCGAATTAAATCTGGGCAATGAAAAAAATTATCTTAACATCATTTTCGGCTCTCCATGCTTCAATAAAAGAGCCATTGAAAATGGAAACATAATTTTTTTTTTCATTGTTTTCCATGAAGGAAGAAAGTATCATACGGCTCATACAATCATTCGTAATCAGTCAGATCACATAGATAGCAGCCTTCCACAATTTGTTTGCAGCTGAAAAGACCAAAATTAACATCCTCATAAAAAAGGCATACAAACTAGCACTAGGGATTCCAATCAGTACGAGCACAGATCTCTTAGGACTCCACAACACACTGGACGAACTCATAGAAGCGCAACAAACATCCCAGGTGGAACGACTAACCAAAACCAAAACAGGACGGCATATACTACGCAAGCTAGGAATGAATTACCACAATCAATACCTGGAAAAGAGGACGATAACGAGAGAAATTCGCTACAAACTCCTAGTAGCAAATATACCGAAGAACATGCATTCAGTTTACAACAAGGGCAGACGCACGAGTAGAGCCATGATCCGAAGCTATGGCTCAGACGACAAAGCAGCCTTCGTAGACGCGGCTGAACACCCACACAGAAATTGCTACGTGGCAGTAGTCGTAGATCACACCCAAAAACCCCTTGCAAGCATGTCAATTAATACCAAACATTCCGAGACAGCAGAGGAGGTAGCCATTGCACTAGCATTGGTCTCCACAAATGCTCAATGCATAATTAGTGATTCTCAGGCGGCCATTAGAATCTATGCTAAGGGTAGGATCTCTCCTGAGGCGTGGCACATCATCATAGTCAACAAAGCGAAATTCTCCAACGCAGAGAATAACGGCAGGCAATTGCTCTGGTTCCCAGCGCATACGACTCCAGGCATTCACGCAATCAACCCCAACGAGGTAGCACGCCGCGAAGCTTGAGGTCTTACTCGCCGAGGTGAGCAAGGAGTGACTTCCATTGGTCAGGGGAACGCGAGGAGGAGATCTGGAGAGAAAAAAACAGATTAACAAGATTTAGCAATATTACAAAATTCTATCAAAATCAGAGGCGAATATTACCACCGCCTCACACTAAACTGAACAGAACTGAGTCCGTTGTTTGGAGGCGATTACAAACAGAAACCTATGTGACTCCCGTGCAGTTAAAGACTTTCTGCCCCGAGATATACGCCAGCGATATATGCAAGCTATGCAAGTCTGCTAGAGCCACCCTTCAACACATGTTGTGGGGATGTAAAATATATCAAGAAAAAATGGCAGTCTCCCCGGAAAATCTACGGGCGCGGTGGTCGGCCACGCTGCTCAGCTCAGAACTCCAAGACCAACTTTGGGCCGTCCAGCAAGCCATGGATGCCGTGCGGGAGCAACAGCTCCCAGTGGCCATCTAGGTGGCCTCAGGCCCGGGCCACCCAATCGCCGGATTTCAAATAAAGTTATGTCACTCACTCATGTGGACACCACGGAAAACAACATTTCTGCAACATGCAACATTTTTTGCAACATTTTTTCCGGGTTAAGGCACCCTGCTTTAACCCGGAAAAAATGTTGAACTGTTCGCTTAGCTAGGTAAGTGAGGGAAAACATTTTCCCTGAGATTCTTCCTTGATTTTCTAAACATTTGCAATCTAGTTTATGTGGTAAACATGAAAGCAATGTTTCTGAGCTGACAGGCACAAGAACACGTGACATTTTCGCCAGAGAATTGGGCTCTTCGCTGCGCATCCCTCACGGCGGCAGCGCTGTGCATTTGGTGTGCGCACGTGCCAGCGATCGTACCTGTCATACCTAATGGCAGCGGTTGGAAGTGACTGCGGTGCGGCCTTCTTGACAACGGGCTTAGAGCTGTCATTGCTTGGCCTACCGCGCTTTTTTGGAGCCTTTTTGTTGCAAGTGATCAGGCTGCTCGCAATGTCTGCTTGTAACGCCATCATGTACATGGTGTTTCTCTGTAAGAGCTTCTCAGCGCTTGCATTCCTGAGGTACTCTAACCTCCTGTTGCTCAGCGCAAAACACAGAAAAATGAGAAATCACCCTCACGGGCCACCGTATGCGCCAAGTCTTGCTCCGCGCATTCATCATCCGAGAGATCTGGGGAGGTATTCTGTAAGAGTCCACCTAGTAGACTTGTCCATTTCGTCAGCTGTTGAACTTCTGATTGGCTGGGCTGAGCTCGGCGTCCGCAAGGGGCAGGCGCCACAGTCAATCAGCACTTCAGCAGCAGACGAAATGGACAAGTCCACTAGGTGGACTCTTACAGAATACCTCCCCTGCATCGGATGCGTCACCATTTTGAATTTTCGCTAAAAGTTTGTCGACAGTCTATTCAGAGACCTTTCATCTTTCTACCACATGCTTAGAAATGCCTGAAAAAATAATTGGTTTTCATTATTTTAGCTAAGGCGCGTCTTTTGCTATACAAGGCAGCTCGCTCGGAAAGGCGGCTTCGAGGCGCCCTGTCCACAAACGTGGACACTAACTTTCGGTAGTTGCGTGCCGCACTCTTACACTTGGTACTCCAAGAAAAGATAGTATTTGACAATCACGAAACATTGCTTTTTACAAATAAATGGCTTTTGGGTTTTTTAATAACGTTAATACCACGAAAACCAATAAAAACGAAGAGCTACTTACGGCTCGCACCGTAGAAGCTTGAAGCAGCCATTTTCCCACGCTTTCTGATAATTATTTCGCATGTCTTCAGGGCGATGGCGCCACTTGTCAAATAGAAAAAGGAAAGGCGCCTTCACCCGCGCTTTTCAGATCGCATTTTTCAATCTGTTTTTGGAACTACGCGAATGCAAAGTTGGTGTCGACGTTTTTGGACACGGCGCCTGAAGGGAATATGGATATCTCATCGAGTGAGATATGTTCATGTTTGCCTGTGCGTGCATGGCACCGTGCTTGTTGATTTAGTTAGTAAACGAATGTTTGCGAGTTTATACGGCCGATAAAACTACTATCCTTACTTCGTATAGCTGTATACTATTTTGCAATCGCAATCGATGCTTCGCCTTTCGGGCGAAACTGCGACATTCTTTGTTTTTTTCAGCTTCGTTCAGTTACTGAACGGCAACTCAAAGTTCATCACATTAGGATTTAGGGTTTTTAACGTCTTCTTTGTAGCGAAAGGCTTCAGGACTTATCCGGGCTGGTCTCTGGAGTTCTACGCTGTTTCTTGTTGTTTCTGAGCAGGAAGTTGGCGAGATGCTTTGAAGAACGTAATGTTCGATTACATTTTAAGTCATAGAGTAATCACGCACAACATACATATAAAGTAATCAAAAATTAATTAGTTCATGATTGAAGAGAGCCGCTTCTTGCGTCATTTACAGCTGCCTTCTCTAGTCGCGGCGGCTCTGCCACGCGTTTTCTTCTTCTGGCGGCGCTGCCACACGATTGGTGCAATTTTAAAGCACATCTTTTTTGTCCTCATCCTTCGGCTTTTCCACTACTGCTGCGGCTGCTGCTGCTACTGCTGTCACTGTCTTGCATGCCGCGTCAGGAGGTGGTTCAGAGCGTGCATATGCATGGCAGGAGCGTGGCAGAGAGGAAAGGCAACCCGAGAAATTCGTTTGGACCTGTACTCCGCGTCGCATGGGCACAATGCCCTCTGGAGCTCCCTGGGCGTCGCCACAATACTCTCTGGACAGCTGTAATTATCCGTGAGGCCCCTCAAAAGCATTGCACAAACTGCAGCGCTTACCTTTCTAATAACGTGCAACAGTTCTGAGGGGATGTAGATAGAAGGGTAGAGAGGAGGTAGGCAGAGGTGGTAGAGCCGTGCTCCTTCAAGGGCTGCAGAAGCGCCAACCTTTCCTTTTCTCATAACGAACAACTTAGTAGTACGCAGACACGAAACGAGTGAATGGCATCCTTGCCACTCTTCGCTTGCAGTTCCTATACATGAGGGCAGTGCGGGAGAGTGAAAAGGCGACGTGAGAAGGCGAGGAAACGCTACTACTACACACGACAGCAGTTGGGGACAAACTGGACAAATTTAAGCTCAAGGTACGACGTGGTACCTTTCTGCTATTTCTGAAATATAAACACCATGCAAGTTCGTCAAGCGGACAACGCAAAGCCGTATTATAGCATTGTAGCGCCTAGGCGACACTACGGAAGCGGTCGCACGTCAAATCAAAACTTCTGTGCCCGCCGCGCTAGCTTTGCGGCTATGGCATTGCTCGAAGTAAGGGGTTCAATCCAGACCGCAGCAGCCACATTTCGACGGGGGCGAAATACAAGAACCCCGTGCACTTAGATTTAGGTCACGTTAAACAACCCCAGAGGGCCAAAATTAATTCGGAGTCCGCCACTATGACGCGCCTCATAATCCGATTGTAGTTTTGGTTTAACACTTTGCCACGATTCGATGTGCCGTGTGAGGCAATCATATACAGTGCTAACCTTCTCGGAGGTTATGAACAATGGCGCACGACAACGCCTCAAGCAAACACGTCTCCCTGTGGGTTCTGTGTACTACGCAGACAAACAGCAGTGTTGCGCGCAAGGTATTGTTTAACGTCAACTCACCACTCTCGTATTGCACTAAACGCTAAAGAAATTAAATATTCGCCGTCAACATTACCGCTAATTATCATCAATCAAAGCAAGCAGCACAGAAAGTTTCGCTTACGTCGATTCCCACAGTGTGTGGTATCCGCATATTTTTTTTTTCTCTTGATATCATGCCATGGTCGGCACTTACTCCTTTCCAATGATGCGCGCACGTAGCCCTTACCTCTTTGGGAGAGCGTCATTATGTGACCGATGTCAGTCAAAAGTTCGTTGCGCTGACCATCCAAGCCCAAAAGCGTAGTACGCGGCGTCCGACGTGCGGCGGGGTGTTCATTCTTGGAGCGCGTCATTAAATACGCCCACTTCTAGTTCCATCCGCACCCCTTCTTTCCTCAGGAGTCGCCGGTCTCATTCTTCCACGCACACGAAAGGCACTGCAAGGCGGCAAGAACCGTTTCGAACGAAGTCCGCAACACGAGCGGCCGAAACGTCTGCACCAGCTCTACACACGAAGATTTCGCGCAGAGATCAAGAACATCACGGGGTAAACAAAAAATCACAGTGACTTCGCCCCTACAAGTAACACCGAAAGGTAGTTGCTTTTGTAATTTCCAACAGCTCGGGGCTATGTCCTCTCATCATCATCAACATCTTCCAATTTACCACCTTCTGCTTCCACGCCGATTGTCCCTATTCAGCGATTTATTGGTGATTTCTCTTGTTTAACGTTGCTATAAAGCGCTGTGCTACGTAACAGAGCATTGTCCGTTTGCTTCCCATGATGCGTAGTGCGGTTTAAGGGCCTCTGTTTATGCATTTTCGTTCGATCACCTGATATAATGCTCCAAGTTTCAGACTGTAATTCTTCGTGTATGTCTATCAGCCTTTTATTATTATTGATGCGAAAGCATCAAATGGTCCATTGAGCAAGAAAGCCGGCGGCGTCCGTAGCAGCGAAACGGCACATAAATTCCCACTGGCTGCAACGCCACGTCATGAGGCCGCCTCGAAGGAGCAGAGCGGGCGAATCGGAATTGCTGCCGCAGTAGCGCGCCAGGTGTTGCGTGAGGGGAGAGGGCATCGCCGCGACGCCACGTCCCCAGCGCGCCTCGACGGAGCAGATACGGTGACGTGACGCCGTATGCGGCGTTGGCACCGCAGGCTGCTGCTGCTTCCTGGCTCGGGCAGCACGAACCGCTATGGTGCATTACTCGCAGCGCAAAACTCGAAGGACCGCTCAGCAGCGTTCAATTGGACATTAATGCTTTCGCATTCACAACTCATAAGTGCTTTGGTGTACTTAATGTTTTAATGAGAGAATTACTTAGCTCACTGTGCGACCCCGCCGTCATCAAAAAGCCTTGGCAGAAACGCCGTGGCACAAAAACCACGGCAGTAAAACGGTACACAAATTACGTTGACAACTTTGCCGCTGACGTCGCCCTATACGCCAAGCCAGGACTTCAACTACGACCCGTCCAGCTCGGAGACTGCTTCAGTGCAGGCGGGGAGATATGCGCTATGCAGTTCGTCGAAACGGGATTTGTGGTTGTGTGCGTACACGTGGCCCCAAATCTATTTCAAACTTACGTGGCAGCGTTCGTGTACAGGAACGTACCTTCTGCTCTACGATGCGGCACGTCCATGCTAATCGTAGGAGGCTTCAATCAGGACGCACGTTCAACACAGACGCACTAAACTCAGCAACATTTCGCGCAACACAAAACTCGGCGACATAACTCAGCGACACACTCAGCGATATACTCAGCGACAAGTAATGCTCTCGCATTTACACATCATAAGAATTGCTTAGGTGCCCCCATAGCTTTTTTTTTTTTTATTCCAAGGGGTACCCTGTTGCGTAGTACGCAGAGGATGAACAGGTTTATTTCATGCATGAAATTCAGTGAGGACCGGTGAAACGGCCAGTGTACCTAGCCTTGTTAGTCAGGAGGGCCGGGCCTAGGTGAAAAACGGTGGCTCGGAGTAGGCGCAGGTCCGTTTGCTGCAGTCTCGGGCATGACCATAGCAAGTGTGTCACGTTCATTTCATTGACAGCAATGTAACAGCACAGCCATGATGACCCATATACGACGACAGAGAGAAAGAGATGAACACTTTATTTAAAACCAATAATGGAGCTGGTGGAGACTCGCTGGTGCAGTCCTTGAACGCAGCGTTGACGAACTCCACTAGGTACTCTTGGGCCGGTAAGGAGGTGGCTTGTGTCAGCCACGTAGCCGATGGGGTGGAGGTGTGGTGGTACAGGGAAGGAGAGAGGGAAGAAACTGGTGAGAGACAGTGCCACAGAAGGTGTCGGAGTTAGGGTAACCTCCACAACAAGGGCAGACAGGTGGGGGTTCAGTCGCGGAAGCACGGAGAAGGTGTATGCGGGTGGGAGGGAGCAAAGAGAGAACGTCATGCGCACGCGGGAGTGCCGGGTGGGGAGGGGGAAGAACGCGCCTGAGGAGACGATAGGTAACTAGGCTGTACGGTGTGTAGCGTGAAGTGTGCGGAGTTGGTTCGGGGATATCTGGAGCCTGGCGTAAAGCTTCATGGGCGAGCTTATTAGCCCATTCATTCCCCGGCAATCCCACATGACCGGGGATACACAGAACCTCCACCGGCGTGCGTAAAGAATGTGCTATGAGAGAGGCAAGTGGGGCGGGAAGCGTTCCCTGCAGAAGTTTCCAACTTCCGATTTGTCCGATCCGATTGTCAGGTCCGCATTGTCCGGTCCGATTTACATCGAGTCAGTAAATACGATCCGAGGTTGTAAAGAATTCGGAGGTAGGTGACGGAAAGCTGCAGCCAGGGCATGCAGCTCTGCTATCGTAGGATCAGTAATAGGAAGCAATTTGCAGTGAACTACAGCTAGGGACTGTGCCAGCCGAACCACGGGGGATGTGCTGGCTTCGATGAAGAAACGTGGGTCAGAGGGATGAGTGCGGGGGTAGCGCTGGTAATGTAAAGCGCGGACTGCAGGGCGCAAAACGACCCGTTGGTGGTGTATGCGTCGCCGAAGAGAGGCGACTTTTCGAAGGCTTTGTGCAGCAGCAGGGAGTACTGAAAGTGGGGCAGTAGAAACCATAGGGGCGTAGTATCCTAAGCGCCCAAGGATAGTGCGTCCTTGTAGAACTCCTGATTGCGTCTCTGAATAGAGATAATCTCGTTGGCCGTGTTGTGGACGTCTATTTGGAGCAGAAGGGAGGTGCTATTACTCACAAGGAGACCCAAGGCTAGCGTCGTGGCCTTATCTAAGAGGTCATCTAATTTGCTTATTTCGATGGAGCGCAAGTTAGTATAGGGGAGCTGACAGCGGAGGCGAGAAAATAAAAGGGCATGTCGGAGACGAAGCCTCGGAAGCTCGAGTATACGCGATGCATCATGTGCAGCAATTGCTCCCCTTGACGAAGAACATGTTGCACCGCTGCAGCGGGACCTCCGTCGCACTGAATGTGTAGACCGAGAACTTTTAGGCAGCGTGGCTGAGGAACACCAGCAGAAGCCACTTGTATAGACAGAGGAAACCACCGAGGATGGTGCACAATGAGAAGTTCGGTTTTCTCTGGTGAACAGGGTTGGGCCAATAGTGCTAGCAGCGGACTAGGTGACATCGAGTGTTTTGTAAGGTGTCCTGAGTTTGACCAGGGGAGCCAGAAGCCATCCACATAGTAATATTGTCGACATATATATTGTAATGGATATCCGGCAGAGAAGAAAGAGCCCGATTGATTTTGCATATTGCTAAATTAAAAAGAGGAGCAGAAAGAACAGAGCCCTGTGGAATACCTCGCTGCGGATGTGGAAGTGTGATGGAGCGGAGTGTGCTATGCGAATGGAGTAGGTGCGTGCCCGAAGCATAACATAATTGTAAACGCGGGCACCGCACTGAGTGCGGACCAGTTCTCGGAGCATAGCGTCATGAGCCACGTTATCAAATGCTTTCCTCAGGTCTATAGCGAGAATAGCACGAAGGTGGGCAGAGATATGGTTTATAAGCACGTCAGTATAGATCTGAAGAAGAGCGTCCTGCGTCGAGATATGTGTGCGGTAACCTATGAGAGTGTATGGTAAGTACCTCATTTTGTCCAAGAACGCTGTGAGACGAGCAAGCATGATGCGCTAAATTAGTTTTCCAGCGAAAGAAGTGAGAGAGATGAGTCTCAAGGATGTAAGCGAAAATGTTTTGCCAGGTTTAGGAATGAATATGATTTCAGCATGCTTCCATTCCTGGGGCATGTATCACTCAGCCCAGGCATGATTGATCTGCTCTAGGAGAAAGAAGTAGTCGGCCTCAGTTAGGTTTGGGGAGCTGCTTGTTGGTAATGCCATCCGAGCCCGGGCTAGTGTTCGCACGGAGTTCGGCGACAGCTCGACGACGCTCTGAAAATGTGATTGGGGCCGACGCATGTTATTCAGGATTGTCCGGTCCGTCATAGACTGCGTACTCAGGGGGATCGAGTGGTGCGAGATAAGTCGAACGGAGATCTGTATACAGAGCGTCTAATATCGGGCAGTTGTCGATCAGTTTTTTGTAAAGGATGGACGCTAGCTGTTCGAGTGGACTGAGGGTAGAGGAGAGCCCTATACACGACGAGGTATTGCTGTGGTCAGATGGCGGTCACAATCGGCGTAAGCACAGCTCTGACGCGATGTCTCCGAAGCGTCACCTCCACTCGGAGAGTGAGCCACCAGGGAGGTCCAAACCACACCAGGGTATAAGCACTTGTGTGCTGCGTGAGATACTACTTTAACGTAGTAGTTGTGCACAAGCATCTTCGGGAAACTGCGATACTGGGTCTGGTATAGCGGGCGGGTGACTGACCGAATCTGCCTCTATAGGTGCATTTCTCACCAGGTAGTGCATAACACCTGATCACGACGTGGAGCCCGTCTCGCACATCCACGCACACATCATTCATCTATGCGATGGATGTCGCGAATTGGTGTAGACTGTGCCGGACGACAAGCTTCTGATCAGTGTGTCGAACCACACCTGAATCGAAAACAGTACTCGGACCGTAACTGAACCCGAACCCGAACCTATATTCTTGGAATGGGCCTGAACCCGAACTGAACCTGAAGCGAAAAAAAAAATAAATGGTTACCGGTTGGCCACGAAATGGTTCAAGCATATTGGGCGACAACGGATGCTGACTAGACTCGTGATTCTTCGGGATAACTACTTATTTACTCGGCGCAACTCACTAGAGATTTTGTTAGAAGAAACGTACACTCGCCAAAAGCAGTAGAAAGGTTTAAAAATACTGATGTTTCGGTACCGGTACGGGTCTCTTGTTCACAATGGAGCGAAAGTACAGGATGCCGTCCTTTAAGTTGTGACGTCATCGCGCATGCTTCTTGCATAAACGATTAA
Source organism: Dermacentor silvarum (assembly GCF_013339745.2). NCBI lineage: Eukaryota > Metazoa > Arthropoda > Arachnida > Ixodida > Ixodidae > Dermacentor > Dermacentor silvarum. The sequence continues at coordinate 12,165,209 of NC_051154.1, read as the reverse complement.
AAGATTTTTAAATATTTTTTCTGCTTTTAGTGAGTGCACATTTTTTCGCTGAAAGTGTTTATTTCTCGCCAGACGATGCTTCGTCGAACCCTTGACGACGCTCTGAAAGGGTGATTGTGGCCGACGCATGTTATTCAGAATTGTCCGGTCTGTCATAGACTGCGTACTCAGGGGGGAGGGGTATATCTACGGCCGCCTCGTCAGAGACGCTTGCACTTCTAAACTCGTCTATGCCAAGTGTGTACCGCGGCCTCAGGGGCTCTGCGGAAGCGGTGTGTCTGCTGAAGCTCCCAATGTGGCCGTTAGGTCCGCACGTTACTACAACTAGATAAACAGTAAAACACCCACACCCTGATTCACGGAGATCAGAAAATATGAGGTCCTCGAGGACGGAAAATAAGAATATCAGCGACTTCAGCTGCATGGCTTAATTATTCTATCTATGAGAGTGGGGTCGCTAATGAATGCCTTCACTTTCTCAGGACGCGGTAGCCGCGACTGTAAACAACACGCGAAATCTGATTTTGTTACAAGTAATAATTCAACACACGTTTGGGGCATCTGAGCAGAGCACAACGCTCGTCGAGTTGCAAAATCTTTCTCCTCGTGGCACAACGTGCATGGTTTACATAGTAGTGCACCAAGTTGGACTAGTTGGTTGAAGTTCATATTGGAAAGATTTTAACTGCGCTAGAAACAGGGACAAGGGAGGACGAAAAAGACACCACGTGCGCACGTGGTGTCTTTCTCGTCCTCCTTTGTCCCTCTTTCTAGCGCAGTTAAAATCTTTCCAATATGGCTTACATATTTTGGTTCGCCCTTATAGCGCGCAAGACTCCGCAACACGTGTAGAAGCTTAAGAAAGATCCCCACGTGGAGCTCAGAACAAGCCATCTTTGTTCATCCTTCAGAAGTATCTATATCGTCACCTGCTTATAAAAATACAGCAAACTCACCTAATTGTGAATTGCTGGCTTATTTCTTTTGTTGCACAGTGGAAGTGTCGAGTTGTGACCTATGTATTACGATATGAATTCGCGCTGTCTTCGACACTTCACAGATCATATGCCACAGTGCGCTCACGTCCAATTCTGTACTAAATAACTGAATAAAAACATAAATAACGCGCGCTGCTGTTAAGGTAATCAGGTGTGGAAGCTACGCGAATCCCATACATATACATCGATTCTCACTAACTGCCTCCCTCTTTATTTTGTGCACAAAAATTTTCCCGTGTCTGTGCAATCCATGCGTAAACTGCACGTTATAACGACAACATTCCAGCAGAACCCATCTCACGATGACTGTCGATATTAACGCTATAAGCATTCAAACAATGTAACGACACCCAGCATTGCTGAAGAAACATTTATTATCTGCAATGGTCATTCTGAGATTTCCATTGCTTCGGCTATATATGCGGCTATATTATTAGGTCTCTGCCTCACAAGCCCTTGGAAGGCTTCGGCAAACCTCACAAAAATACATGTACCAAAGAACTCGCAATAAAGGCTATTATTATTATTATTATTATTATTATTATTATTATTATTATTATTATTATTATTATTATTATTATTATTATTATTATTATTATTATTATTATTATTATTATTATTATTATTATTATTGGCGACATCTACTTGGGATAGCCCGTATAGCGATAGGTATGACAGTAACAAGAACTTTTATTGGTCCTGAGAAACTGGCCAGGCGGAGCCGAAGGCTCCCTCAGGTCAAGTCGGTGGCTCCGCCCACGATGGCACCGGGAGGCGAAATCCCGTTGCGATGTCGTGGGCCCTCTGGACTGCCTGGAGTTGGATGTGATGGTGGTCGCTTCTTAGGAACTCCTCCCACTGTTCCTTTGTGGCAAGCATAGAGTTTTCTATGGCTGGGCAAAGCCAGAGCATGTGATCGAAAGAGCATGAGTCGGCTCCGCATTTGGGGCATGACTGCCGGAAGTGCGGGTCTATCCTGCTAAGGGACCGCGGAGTGGGGTACGTGCGGGTTTGTAACATTCTGAGCGTGCTAGCTTGTGGTTTATTTAGTTTTGGGTGAGGAGGAGAGAACCACCTTCTTTCCAAGCGGTAGTGTGAGACGATCTCGTGAAAGGTGCAAAATGGGTGTTTCTGGATGCTAGCCTCGTTACGAGGAGGGCCGTTGACGGCTGCGTGGGTCGTGAAATCGCGCGCCAGCCGGTGAGCCCTTTCGTTTGGGTTGCAGCCGTGCGGTTGGATTGAGTCTCCCAGGTGGGCCGGGAACCATGAAATGTGGAAATATGCTTCCGTGCCAATTTGACTGAAATTAGTGAGCTTGTTGATACGCGCGCCGCCGAAAAGGACCTAACGGCTGTACGGGAGTCCGAGAAGACGAAGAGGGGAGAATGTGGGCTGTGTATGGCCAGGGCGATAGCCGCCTCCTCCGCCTCGTGAGCAGAATTGGTGCGCACAGAGGCCGCATTCACCAGATTGCCTTTCGCATCCACTACCGATAGGGCGAACGCGTCTTCACTATCGTATCTAGCGGCGTCTACGAATAGAGCGTGTAGTCCCTGTCGAGTGATCTGTTTGAGGATTGCCTGAGCTCTCGCACGTCTTCTACCCTGATTGTGTACTGGGTGATGGTCAGCGTGTATTGAGTTCTATGGCGATAGGTGCACGGTATGTTATATAGCGATACCTCTAGTTTAATGTTATTGTATTCAAGAGCAACAAATAAAAAGTTGTGTGTTTTGGTTGGACACAAGTGATGGTGTCGGCTAATAGAGAGCAGCATTATATTATAATCTTATAACTTCGGGATGAACGTGAGCTAGGATAAGACATGTGAATGTCAATGAATGGTCATCGAAGGACAGCATCATCATCAGCCTATATTTATGTCCACTGCAGGACGAAGGCCTCTCCCTGCGACCTTCAATTACCCCTGTCTTTCGCTCAGCATCGCAGCCAATTTAATCAAGCAATAGAATCTGCGTTTTTTTTTCCCAAGTTCTGCTCTTGTGCGTTTTTGCCCGAGTATGTGCCTCATAGTCGTTCGCTGGCTTCTCATGTCATGTCTTCTTTGACGGAACACTAACGGAACAAGAATGTAGGAGACAACTTCCGACTACGTATTGCAGATGTGTAACATGAGCCACAAGTATGAACTTTTATCACTGAAAGCATAGTAATAATAAACGTGCAGAGATGCTATGACTTCATCAAAAAATACCGCACGATGACTCGACATAGAAACAATTTTTGCTTGATTGTCCTAAAGCAAGTAAAAAATGTACCTCCATTGTGAGGTTTCTCTGGTGGGAAGCTCCAGCGAACAGGTTCGTATGCAGTGTAGTAGTGCAATTCCGGCATGTGCACGGTATGTGTTAGCGATACCTTTAGTGTATTGTTATTGCATTTAGGAGCAACAAACAAAAAGTTGTTGTGTCAGTAGTGCGCGTCACGTCTCTCAGCAATGGCCGCCACACCGTGTCTTGTGAGGTTTTAGATTATCATCCAGTTAAGAAATTAGCAAAGAAGTCAAGTGCTGGTCAGCATTTTGTGAAAAAGTGCTTTTTAGCTGTTTTGCAAGAGCACCTGGAAAGTCAATTCTGGTTTGGTATTCAAGACAGGAGAAGACATTACTTTCAACATTTTCTGTTTCTGCTAACCCCAATGAGAGTAGCACAAATTTTCACTTGTCGGTACTTGCATGAGAGACTTTACGATAGCAAAGCTGAGAAGTGAGCCTAAACAAAGTTCTGACCGGCTACTAAGCATTCGGGAAAGAAAACCAAAAAAGATAACAGTGTTGACGATGAAGACTGAAATGGCAGGGAATGAACTTGAACAGAGAAGACTCTTCAAAGTTTCAGATTCAGACCACTCTCTCGCTGGAATTTGAGGTCCTTGCAAGCATTCTCTTCTAACGCATACGCCAAATCATCGCTGACTCAATATGGCCGGCTGTTTCGTTCCTTGTCAAGAACGTGATTGATTTCCGACTAATTTTGGGTGGATTCATGTCCTTTTTGTGGAGAGAGGAATATATACCAAATGTCCTTCGCTCTAGAACTGCGCAAACTAGACTTTATACACACAGCAACTCCAGCGAAACGTCTGCGCTGCCACGAGGCTCCCGTCATACCAGAGGCGAGGTCATGGGAACGCCGTGGACGGTATTGGAGGAACAGATGATGAAGCAGGCAAGGAATGTGCCTTCGTGACTTCACGCATACACGCTCGGACAGCCGCAGCTTGAGCCAAGCGGCTCTTCGTTGAGTAGCCGAGCGAGAACATGCGTTAGCCGCGCCACCTAATATCAAGAACGAATTTCTTGCAAGGTTCATTCGCAACAGCCTAAATCAGGTGTTAAAAATTCCTTATTGCTTGTATTTTCAGCGGGACGTTGCGAAAGGCGAATAATAAAATGGCGCCAAACAAAAACGAAGATAGAACAGATGACAAGCGCGAGCCTTTGCAACGGTAAAAATAATGCACTAGTTCCGCGTTTATTTCTCCTCTGTCTGCGTTCGTCGCGGTTTAATTCAGTTTAGCGCCGTTTTAATAATAAAGTGATCAGCCTACATTCCCATTTTGCTTCACTCAATTCTTTTTTAAAAATGTGCATTTACGTATAACTTACCGCGTTAGTGTTCCATTGAAATTTTTCTTAATCATATTACCTTAATTGTATCAACATCGCTTTGTTTTTTCGTTTTCGTGGGCTATATTCTAAACCTTCTTTATATTTATATTCTTATTATTATTTTATTATAATTATTATTTTATATTATATTTAATTTATATTCTAGAACTAAAAGTGTTTCGAGAAGACAATGTTGTCGCCTCAAAACAAGGCTACATAGGAGATAATAACCACACGCAGAAAGAAAGGAGAAAAGAAAGCAAGAAAGAGAAAGAAAAAGAAGACGCTGCGTGACAAATTAACAGTAAGGTGTCTTTTGGTATAATGAGCAAATAAAAAAATTGTGCACAGCGATCGGCACCCCTAGCAGCGCAGTCTTGTGGACGCGTGGATAAACTGGGTGGAGAGAGCAAACAATTCCATCTCGATGTTGATATTGAGTCGTTTGTAACATGGCACGTACCAACGAGAGGTATTGGTCACACCAGCGAGAAATTAAATGAATAACTATAAACAACATATTTTTGAAAAAGCAAGAAAATAAGCTTATTATACGAGAATACACCCAGCGAACCTTTAAAAGATAGTAATTCCACGGCCCCCTTTTTCGTTCTCTAGTCGACCGTGCGCTCACGTTCGTAGGCACAATATTGCCTATTGGTTTATGTTGGCCGACGGCATATTACCAAGTCCAATAGTACCAAGTCCTATAGTCCTATAGAATAGTACCAAGTCCTATATTGAACAATGTAGATAATAAAATGCGACCTTGCCGTATGCTTCTTTTTTTTTCCAACATCAAAGCAGAGGTAAGCGCAACATCCTTTTTTGAAGGTATTGAGATGAAATAATGAATAACCCATTTATTTTGTCAGCAGTGCTCATCCGTCTAAGTCGACCGGTGCATCAAAAAAAAAAGAAAGAAATTAAACCGCAGGCTGTTTATCCGCTAGAGGGAGAGGCAGAAGAAGAGTCCTTCTCGCGCCTCGCGGCGAGTGCTCGGGGATGCCCGCGCAGGTCACGTAGTATCGCAGACAGCTGCCTCAATGGCCACGTTTGTCGCCTCGGCACTATTCTTTCTGCTGCTCAATGCCGGCAGCCTGATGGGCCGCGGTCCGGGACCTCCAGAACCGCACTCGGACCAGCTGCCGTACACCATGGACGTAAATCCTGTTCATCCTTACCAGGCACCCGTCTACTACATGCGCAACCTCCTCGGCAACCTGGAGTCCAAACCTCGAGACATCAACTTCTTCCTAGAGCTGGCGAGGGAGCCCAACGGCTTCTTGGACATCTTGGACAACTACCAGCACGGCATCAGCATGGTAATGCAGTTCGGGAACGCTATACTCGCTCTCGTCGCCATTGGCGGCATGGTCGTGGTGGCAGCCCGCTGGGGAGGCTACTGCGGCGGAGACAACTTCCACGAGATTACCCCATTCTCCAAGACCACCTACACGGTCACTATGTCAGCGACGCTGTTCCTTGGCGCCGTAGATTTTCTTCTGGCATTCATGCTGTACCAGAGCAGTAGCGACCTTAGTGCCTCTATCGACGCCCTGCCCGCTGTGAAGGACATGGCTGCAAGGGATCTTGCCGCCTTTGTGACCAACACTATCAACCAGAAGATGGACGTAGCAGAGCGCAAAAAACGGCGTCGTCTTGAAGAGCTCGAAGACGACTTCCAGAAAGCGTTCAGCCGCTTCCTCAAGGTTCGTGTGCACAGTGACCTCATGCTTCGCAATACCGTCAACATCAGCGACTGCGCCGACAGTGCGCGGGAAATTGGCATGCTTTTCGTGAAGGATGGAGCTCACACTCAAGGACGCCGCCTGCTACAAACAAGCAAAAGTCTCGCTCGAGTTCGCGACTACCAAGAACGACTCTGTAACCTCGTGGCTACTAGAGTGGAGAAGGCTACCGCTCACGACCGAAGAAAAACTGTAAAGAAGCTCAAAAAGGAACTCCATGAAAGTACGCAAGCCAGCGCGCAAGCGGAGCTGAAAGAAACGCTCAACGGCTTGGATAGAGCTTTCAATAGACTTACATCCTACGGCTCGAAAACTGGCTGGTGGGACCGATTTCGGTCAACCGCGATGTTTGGGATTGTACCTGTATTTTTCATTTTAATCCTTTTTGTGCTCGTGCCATTCGCTATTGCAGCCATGACGCAGCACAACTTTGAGGAAGAACCTGAGGAACGGAACATCCGGTCGCACGTGTCAGGCGTGGCGCTCATTTATTGTGCGTTCTTCCTTTACGTATTTGTGGTGCTTGCATTGTACACTGCCTTGCAACTTTTCCCGTACGGTGCAGTGGGAGAGTGCTACCTCTGCGGCGCGTACAGACAGGGATCGTTCCAAGTACTCAACATGCTAGCAGTGCGCCTTTGGCCTCTCAATGAGCGGGCTTCGATGTTCCGTGGCATACACCCCAGCGAAATATTAAGTAAATGCAGCCACGGGGATGCAACACTAGCGGACTTGAGCGTACCCGCTGAAGTGCGCCAAGACATTGATGCGGCACACAGGACCACGCGAGCTCCCATGCTGGACTCTGAGCCATTCAAGCTGGCCCAGCGAATGCCGGCATTCGTTGTCCACGACCGGCACGTTGCTATGTTGCCCACTGAGGACATCAACGTGACCAAGTTCATCACATCACTGCGCTCAAGCCTCTCCAAGGAACGTACCCTGAGCAAGAAGACACGCCGAAAAGCTTCACTTTTTCTCATGAAATGGAACAGGCTGGACCTGGAGGACGCCACTGAGCGCCTGGCTGCCACAAGTTACCGGCGCATGCTGCTCACCATGTTACCCAAGTACTACGAGGAGTATTTTTACGGACCGACCATTGATCGACACATAGGAAATTGCGGCCCCGTGTACAACGTTGTGGATAAGACTATGAGTGCCACCTGCGACGGTTTCGTTGACTCGCTGTTAGCATTTGTTTTCCTACTTGTCGTAGCGGCAGTGGCGTCGACATTGCTGGCGATCATGGCCGCAAAAGGAGGGAAAAAGAATAAGAAAGGCAAAAAGAAAGGCAAAAAGAAAGGCAAGAAGAAAGGCAAAAAGAAAGGCAAAAAGAAGAAAAAGAAGAAGGAAGATGACAGTAAGTCTGAAAAGTCGTCCGCATCGACCGCTTCGCTGTCAAAGGCTCCAGAACCAACAAAGACCGTCACAGCCGCGCCAACGCCGCCAACGCCGCCAAAGACACCTCCAAAGACTGCCTCCGAGGACGCAGTCATCCGCATAACGACCACACGGACAGGTGACAGCCCCGCAGGATCCGTGGACCAGACAGACTTCCTGGAGATTCGCATACCAAACCAGCAGGAGCAGCTGCAGCCGGCGCCAATGGTGGTGCAGCCAGGAAAGCCACCAACACACACCGTAGAGACGCTCCACATTCAGATCCCGCAACAGCAACAGCAGCAAGTAGCAGCGTTCGTGGCGCCGCCGCCCCCCCAGCCACAGACGTCCACTATCGAGATCCGGGTTCCTCAGAAGCTCATGTCACCCAAGCCACCGCAAGTGGTGGCAGTGCCTGCTCCTGCAAACCGGCGCCAGGTACAGCGCATGGTCTCACTCAACCTCACAGGCAATCAGAACGCGCTCGGAGCCCGGCGCTCGACGAGTCAGACGTCGCTGGTGCAGCTGACTCGGAGCCCCGTTCAGCCGGTGCAGGTGCTGCGGCGGCCCTCAGGGGGCCAGCTAAGCACGCTACAGTGGCCCTGGAACTTGTGGTATCCGTACTGGGGCGGTGGCGGCGGCCAGCCCTTGGCGCGCGCGGTCAGCCTGGTCACCGAGTCCTCAAGCTCGGTCGAGGTCGTCGAGCGCGCCAGGGTGCCCGCCGGAACAGTTGTCCGCCGAGTCCAGTCAGGCCCTATAGTTACACGGAGGGTGGTGACGGGCAGCTCGCCCTACACCTCCATGTACCCTTATTATGCATACCCACAGCCCTGGTGACAGAAACGGACCTGGACTATCTGGAAACAGTCTTTTAATGTGTCGAACCGGATCACCGCTGCCGTCAGTGAGGCTGGCTCTGCTGCTGCCGCCCCTATCCACTGGTCGTCTTGTGGGGATCTGGGGAAAAAAGAGAAACATCCAGAGTTGGTCCCTCGAGGTCAGCCGCAGCTCTGCCCGCTATATGACAGGCCTGCCCCTTAAGCAGCGGCTCTCTCTCTCTCTCTCTCGTTTCAGAACCCAACCTGAAAGATCCACAACCGATGCAGCCGTTGGACTACGAAAGACCTTGCAGGAGCCCCAAGCAGCTTCTTGGTGTTTTACTACCGGATAGCACTTGCTTACATTCTGTGTACTTATCAAGGAAGGTTACCAAGGGACATGCTCCCATGCAACCGTGGCTGTTATTGCGGATCCACCGGGGACTCGGACCTGTCAGATGTAGCGTGAACTGTTTTTAGTGATTTCTATTAAACACCAAAGGCGTACTTTTGTACTCTTGCTACATCTCTAATACCACCAGCAGTGTCATGAGATAGTGCGCGAGTGCACTGGTACCTGTAGTGACATTTCGGAAGGAATTCATTTTGCTCTCGTGCCTTCATTCCCGCATATGTTGAAGGCTCCAGTTTCCGATTACCAGCTTCGACATACATTTCAAGAAAGGCTAAGTGCTTACTGAATATTTGTTAGCGACGCAAATATGGCGTTTCAGTGAGCGTTTAAACTTAAAATAACCGTGGAGTAGAAATAAACTGCGATAATTACTAATTAGCAGTTAAATTCTCTAACTTTTTTAGTTAATTTATGAGCATGTTGCCTTCGCAGAATTGAATCCAGTCGGTGCTATGCAAGATTCCTAAGTGAACATATGTTCACTTAGGACTCTTGCGACAACAATCACTCGAGACATTCGTCCCTAAAAACCACCACGATGTACATTAGTTTGTTCGGTAGCGACCTTCTCCGAAAGTAATTCGAAAGCTAATGTACCTCCTCGTAGGTTTGTGAGCGGATATTCAGATTGACTTCAATTCTGTGATGGCAGCGTACTTCCTAGATCAAGTAAAAGGCTAATTAGCGAACCTTTGTTAATGACTATCGCAAACATTCGTGTACACTTGCGCGAAGAATGTTTAACCGAAAAGAGTTTGTTTGCTCTACTTTGTTTCAGAATTACTTCGTCCGTGCTAAAGTGCCTTGAGTACTGTAATAATTCTGCACCTATCAAATTAATGTGTCGAACTTTCTTCGCGCCCAAGTGTCGCCTAGTAAATTTCCTTGGCCAGCTACGCGTGTCTTTAGGCTGGAGCAACTGGATTCGTCTTCAAGATAATATAAAATAGTTTAAGCTCCACCTAACTCACAACCGCAATAAACTTAGGTTCCCTCCGAGCAATGACCGGCTTTTTGTTGCTTATTACCACTGTGCAGCTTCTGTTTCTTTCTTTTTTTTTCACATACCTTCTTGTCAGCGTAATAACATAAGTCAGCGCACAAAGGAAGACGAGCCACGTTTTGAGACAACAACAACTGGGAAAGACAACGCTAGCATAGCGTTACATAAAATCCCACCTGTGATTCGTCATATTGGTAGCCTTAACATGTTGGAAGGGCTCAAGATATGCTGGCGCTTTGGGCAGGTGCGTGTTCATATCTGTAGGATATACCCAGTGCCTACACTCATCGAATGTACAATGCTTTTTTTACCAAGTACTGCAGCCAGAAGACACTGCGGCCACACTATTAATAGGGTGCCTCGACAGGACTCCCTGCCACGGATATTCCGGTACCATTCCTTCAGTGCTCTACCCAAAACATCGGTCAGCAGCACACAGCTCGAGGAGGAAGTTCGGTAGACCTCCTGCCTAGACTCGTCCATCAACGTTTACTATAGATATTGCAATAATTTCAGTGTTGTGTTTTAAGGAAAATAAACACGCAATTTGTTTCTACTATACGTAACTAACCAGAATTGCCTAATCATAAGTACTGAAATTCTTGCGATTAGATACAATCTTCTAAATAAATATTTAGCATATATTTGGTACGTGGTTTCATATGAAGTTGTGAATATATACGTATTTCTAAGTTTGTTTATTATTTGTGTTTCTGTCATGTTTTGTAACAAAAGGATGGTATTACTGTTCCACCGGCCATGAGACGCTAGCAGTGGTGTACTGTTTGAAATATTGGAAATATGGGCAGAATTGAGTAGTTGTAGTCATATTCAGTCCAAAGATTACCAAGCTTGGCTGCGTGATGTATATTGCCAAGAATGCATGCATTCAGGCATTAGCGGTTGAAAACGGTCGAAAATACTTAACGAGTGCGAAAACATCACGAGCTGCATCAATGTCAAGATCACGAATAAGGGAGAAATGCTAACGTGCATAAAAGGACACCCAGCAGTGACATATCAGGTTCCGTGCCCCGAACTTGTTTTTATTAAGAGCCTCGCACTCCACTTGACATTGCAATTGCCAGATAACTGTCATCATCGCTATTTCTCAATGATACTGATTTCCGGGTACAATCGTAACGCCGCGTGTCGGCCCCGTCAGCTTCGTCGCCTTCTGCGTCATTGTACTGTTGAACGATACAATGATGCCCAGCTGTCTCCCACGTATTAGTTGTCTCCTGACCCCTTCTTCGCTTGTGCGTCAATAGCTGCACTGCTTTAGATTTGTGGTCTGGCCCACACGCGTTTTAGTGGTCGCCTAGACGCTGACCGCAAGATGTTCCTGCATCGTGGTATGCGCTTAGCCACTGCTGCTGGCGGCTTCTTCGAGCACATGCGGGCGTTGTTGGGATTATCCTGTCAACCATAGTAGTCACAAGGTCGTGAAGCTGCATGTTTCGGTGTCAATCAGCGCGCTAGCGTTCTCCTTCACCTTTCTGCCCAGAATGAATAGGTTTCTGTGCGAGATTGCACGAGAAATAATGGCGAAAGATTGGGGTGGAAAAGATGCGTTATTTTTGTAGCCCTAGAGGGAGCACGGCTCAGCGTATATGAGAAATAGGCTATGCCTCATCTACACCGCCCATAGCTAATTCTATCGAACCCACTTTATTTTCGTTCTGTACTTGCAGTTGGCATGGAACACCCTTTGCAACCTGTGCAGTAATGTTTTAAAGATACAAAAATGATTGTCATGTCGACAGAATAAGGTTAAATCAGAAAGCTATACGATGGAAATTCCGAATGAAAGCAAACAACCGCATGAGAAGTCCATCGACAGCATGAAAGAATATAGACACATTATCTTACAAGCTAGGTCTTTAGCTAACATCTTGTTTAAAACAAGCAAGTCAGCGGCGTGAGCTCATGTGCCAAAAAGTGAACGTCCCTACCCTAAGCCACGAAGTCAGGGCCGGTATTTTGTAGCGATGCCTTTCCGGTAATAATGCCTTTTCACGCTTATCGCGCTTCGTCAGTGGTCAGAGCGACGGTCCGCTCGCGTTATCAACGGGATCAGCCGGCCGTGAGCGGTGGATGATAAGACCAGTATAGAATAAGTCATAAGGCATCGCTACAAACTCGCGGCCCTGTTCTCTCGCTTTTTGTTATTCAAATTTGTTTTTCCTCTTGATATCACACTCTGTTTCATCCGCAATGCCTCAATGCGTTCTTGGCAATAAGTTCTCTCTACTATAGCGCTTTACCGTTGGTTTCAACTAAGAGTTAGCATGTCCGGTCTTGTGCCACAAATGTGCACGGCAACAACAAAATGTGCGCGCAGTAGAGCAGTGCAATGACCGAAAACTGTGCACAGCGTTTTCCTTGTGTCCAACCTGAATCATCATCACCAGGTTAGTCTTATTTGTGAAACATGAGCAAGAAAGGGCACCATATGATTTTTTTTCCTAAAACAACAGTTTTGGCGATTGTTGTAAGGAGCACCTGACCTGCCCATGTACGTCTCCTCCTTTGAAACTTGCTCAGCTTTGTAATGTAGACACTTTCAATACATGCCAGTCTTTACGATCATTCTGTTGATATATCTGGTTCACATACTTAATGGAAAAGCACTGGTGCAATGCTACACAAAGTTGTGTGGCGTAAACTGTGTCATCACTGTCAAACAAGATATTGTGGGATATATGGTCTTGAACACATAATAAAGCAGAATGATAAACCCAAAAGAAGGAGACCAATGCAAAAGCGTCCTCCGTTATTATTATTATTATTATTATTATTATTATTATTATTATTATTATTATTATTATTATTATTATTATTATTATTATTATTATTATTATTATTATTATTATTATTATTCACTGCGTTATCATGTATCCAAGAGTGCACCTTCAAATCCATGCGTCCAAAATTAGTAGTGGTGTTAGATTGAGATGTATTTTATTTGCTGTGGCGCATTCATGCGACGAAGAAATCTCCCATGAGGAAGCCCGAAGCTTGGTGGTCTTCCCTTCTAAACCGGGCTCTTTCTAGATGAGTACAGAGTGATCGAACAGTCGCAATGAGCGTATGTCGTTGCTACAGTGCACGCGGGAGCATTCTTCCTGGTAATATAATGTATAAAGCATCTGCACGAACACACACGTGCGTAAAGTCTCGCGATTCCAAGAAAACGGGTCTCTGAGGCGCATGGTTCCAGGGGCAACGTGATCTGGGAAGCCCTTGTCTGACAATAAAAGATATTCAGATTTCTGGTTTCTTGTTCGGGAGTCTCCTTTATCGCAAGAATACAGCGTTAGAGTAGTTAGAGCCGAGGTGAGAAAGTGTACGCACCATGATGAATGCACCCAGTTAAGCGCAAAAAGCAAAAGCAGAAAACGACACTACTGCTGTGAGCTGAGGTTGTATTTGTGTGTATAGCTCATTCTGGGTATCTTTATGTATCTGCAAGTTCGTGTCGTGTTTGGTGAGCACGATTTGTTCAAGTCAGTGACGTCTAACCACTTACGTCGGGAGCCCGTAAGAGGTACTGCGAAAATCGAAGACTTAACATAGATCGGTATGCACACTGTCGACAAGCTGTCGTTCACATGTCATATGCAGCAATTAAAAATCGGCATCAAAACGTGGGAGCGTTGTAAAGCGCTTTTGCGCTTTGAGGTGCACAGAATTTCGTTCCAAAGTGAACATCGCGCTGAAAAGTAACTAGTTACAACCTTTAGACGCTGTATTTTATTTATATTGCACTCCCTTCTCTTGCAACGCAAATATGGTAGCACAGTCTCTGTTTCTTTTTGTCCCCGCCTCACAGCTTCACATGCAACTACACTTGCACTTTTGTTTCGCTATACAGAAGTAAAATGTTTTTTTTTTTTTTTTTTTGTAGTAGTCAAGAGCCTACAGATAAGACTGTGGACGTACCCTGCACATAGTCGACATCACATTTTAAGCGCAACTTGCGTTCACGGAAGCTTCCTAGGAAATCCTGCAGGGCAAATATTCTGCGTTCAAAGTACCAAAGTTTTCGCTTGTACTAATTGGTCTGTCGCTTCCGCTAATATCATGTTCGTAATCCCGCTTGAACGGGGCCTATTCTTATAAACCGCTTTAGCGTACAAATTGATTGGTGAATACGTACGTTGTTCTTTCGCGTGCGTGCCTAATTTTTAAGATTAATTTTGTTCTCAAGATACTAATTAGGTTGGATAATCCAACTCTCGCAAAGCAACTAGTTGACGAAATAGAAATAAAACCGTGTAAAATATTTATTCGATTCTAGGTGTTTCTCGCATCCTCATTGATTTTGTACAGGCATCTCTGCGCAAGTAACTCTTATTCGAAAGAAAAAATACAACTCACAAAGTCATCAGAAGAAAGACGGCGTCCACTGCATAGAGAGAACAAAAGACGCGTTCGTGAAGGGAGTGCTTTCGACGCACTTTGCTTTCACATGTCCCAAAACACTGTGCACACCCGACGCTGCCAGCATTTTGCTGTCGTAACTGCGTGCTGCGGTAAGCGGATGAGTGCTTCGAGTGACCGCGAACAGCAATGTGGCGCGGATTGACCCACCAGCATGGAGCCTGCTTGGGCAGCAGTTGAAGGAAGCCTTTCCACGTTAAGCGATGCTCGGCTGACAGCACATCGAGGCACCCTATGAGGAAACACGTTCGATGGTACTTCTTTAAAACAGTGTCTCAACCACAGCACCCATCCCTTTGGTTTGTAAAGTAACCCAAACCAAGGCGCTGCGGCTCTTCAGCGCCTGATTACAACAACAAGCAGGCGCTGTGGCGAGATGGTCTTCGCGCTCGACACCTGCAAGATAAGCACACACTGGGACAGCATTCGCTGAGAGTTTCTTTGAGAGACACACAAGGAATAACGCTAGTCTTCTCAACGCTGATTGCTATTCGCAATGTTTCTGCGCAGTTATGCATTCCCGGAGAGCACATTTCAATGAATGCGCACGCGTAATGTTTTCTTTGCCATCACCCGTTTTCACCCTCGTACTGTCGCCATCCGTCATCTCTTAAAGTGTCTCAGAGAATGCGACTGTCCAACGCCAAAAACGTTTTGGTGGAGTAAACATGGGAAAGAAAGGGCAAAATGAATAAGGGCGTCGATTCTGAATCCATGAACATGCGCGAGTAGTCGAAGCAGCTCCCTGCACGCGAGATGTAGTTTGTTTTTCTCTTGTGGTGTCATCTCGCTGCCTATAAGTACAATTTATCCTTCCGAGAGTCCAAACCGAGATCAGGGCGCAGCAATGCCACCTTGCATTGCAGAGCCCAATCACATATCTCGAGCACCGTGCACGAACTCAGCCGATTGCGCCGTGGGGTAAAGGTCAACACAAGAATATGACTGCTGTGGCCACGTCGACTGCAGTTCTCGCTAGGCTGAAAAGCGAGGCCCTTTCCGTTAAACTAACGTTCCCGGCTTGTATTTGTTCATTGTGTGTCGATAGAAGTGTGTTTCTTGCCTCCTGTCTTCCGCAGAAAATGCTATCTCTGAATAAACACTGCACACAATGAACAAGTTCAAACCGATATAGGGCCCCAACATTTCAACATGTAAAAACATGTGTCATAAGTTTCTCTAGATTAACACTGCGACATTCTTGCTGCATTGCTTCTAGCTTATGTAGATAAACTTGCTTAACTTTCTAACTCAATTATCCTCATGCCACATATTTTGCCTTCAGCAGCAGACCCACGTTTTTAATGAAAGACGTAATTAGTTGATGCATGGATTTGTAATACGTTCAGTCCCACATTTATGGCGCTCTCTGTGTAAACATGGGGCACCTATGCAGGAATGCCAACTTGAGAGTGCAGTTTCAGGAGCTGTCGTAAAATAGTGGCAAGCGAAATTCTGCGTGCAAGCTTCCTCAACACGGCACTTCACCGCAGCATGGCGCTTGTGCTTTCAACTGTGCAATGCACGTAGCCTATGTGCTGGCCCCCACTTCTGCGCGAGATATCCCACCTGCCCCCTTCTCTGAATTGCACCATTTTACTGCCTTCCAAATAGTTGCTGCAGTCAACCATGTGCAATTAGCCCGCTACAATGGGAGGAGGACCAGCGCAAAAGTATGCATCATACATTTTGGGGGGGAAATACATAAGGGCATACTGACGGATATAACTGTAGCATTAAAAAGAAGTACGTCAATTTTTCTTTAACTTTTTTTCCAGGAATATGGCTTTCACCGAAAAGGGTCAGTGAAGGCCAATTTACCAGAGAGCAGATTTACATGCGTTCCGATGCAAAGAGCCTTGCGAGATCGAACTGACGCGTCAGCTATGCCACCCATTTTACGCAGAGAGACCGGGGAAGCCCTGGCCCCGGCCATTGCACTATTCGAGCTGTGGCCACTGAGACCTCAGCAAGTTCACTGATCGTAACTCGGGCTTGTACCTAGTCTATTTTTTTTTCTTACTATTCGTTGGAGCTCTGTACCCTCGTAAGTCTCATTCTATTTGTGCTCGAATATGACTGCATAGTCATATCGCTGTAGCGCGTTGTTCCTTTATTAGACTGGTTAGTTATGTGTATTGGATGCAACTAAAGTGTTGAAGAGTAGGATCTGCAGTCGTTAACGTTTCAGCGTCAACAAAATTCGTGACCTAGATATTAACCAAAAAAAGAAAACGGTAAGTTTCGAGGCTAAAAATCTAGGAAACTCACCGAAACTGCTAACAAAAAAGAAAACGAATTCTCGGCTGCATGGAAATAAAAGCCGAAAAATGTACACTGAATTTCAGAAAAATAAAAAGAAAATCACAAAACATTGAACTTTAGATATAACCTATACTGTGCTTTTGTTTTGCTTTCTCGTCCTAACCGCACTTGAGTCTTTGACGGTATCAGATGCCGGCTTCGTGACCTAGTTGGGCGGTTCTGACGCGCCGTATACTCACGGACGCACGCCTTCTTGCATTTGGCCTCTGTGTCGAAGCGGTTGTCGTTGCCGTCGCAGCCGCCGTACACGAACAGCTTGCAGGAGTTGGTCTTACTGTCATAGTACCACTTGGTCGAAGCATCTTCGCAGTTCCCGGGGTCCTTCTTCAGGGAGCACGCTTTGTTGTGTGCAGCATGACCTGCGCACAGTGACACAAGGGTACATCTGTGAAAAGAGGGCGGTTACGGGAGGGTTGGTCCACACATAAAGAAACAGACATCTACTTAGCTTTTCATAAAATGCTACTCGTGTGCGGCGAAGCTTAACACTATGGTCAAGAATCATTTAGAGCAATCCACTGGTAACTGCGCACAGTAAGTCATGACAAAGTGGGCGACTACACGTGTTCAGCAGGGACCAACGTTCATAAAATTTCCTTCGGGTAAGCGTGGTTCGTGCTTCTCCAAAGCCTACACTATCTTCTTCTTATTCGCCACTACACTGGCAGAGACAAACGTTAGCCGGTGTGACCGTGAAAGGAGCGAAACCTTGTTGTTTGGCACAGCACCACCGTGGTTGCTCGAGACTGCTCGAGAGCGGTCTTACAGGAGAGGAAGCTTACGATTCCAGCCCTCTGGACTCGTAAAGCCCTGCGTGCCTAAGAGTGATTCGTAGCAACGTTCGCCCACCAATCGTCTTATGGCGAACAACAGCGAAGGCGCGAGCCAGTGTTTTATAAATATCAAAAAGGTTTATGAATCAAAGCCCTCACTCCGCGACGAGTCGAACGTGTAGAAACTTAAATTTGGAGGGCGCTTAAGCTTCGCCTTTAAGAGTCGAACGCGATAGCATTCAAAGATCCCTGACTGTTTGTCAGGCTTCCCGGCAACTACAGCTTTCTTTTTTCTGCAACCTTCGCCTCGGCGCGCCGCTGCCGAGGAGGCGAGCACCATCTGGATGGTGTTTTTGCAAGGAATACCGACCGGGGCGCGCACTTGTATCAATGGTAGAAATGCTGGAAAAGGGGTTTGTGTTTGAGTTTCCGCGTAACAGAATTATGTTTTCTCGTACAATCAAATTACATTCCGACTCTGTCATGCCTGTAGGCTGTGGTTAAGTCGTACTTTACGATTTTTCTGACGCATTTCTGACGTGGTCGGAATGGTTCGGCGTGATTTTCTTGGCCGAGGACGCAGCACGCCAACACCGACGCCGGATTTTCTGCGACACGGGGCCCCTAACGCTCTCGCGTTAAAATGCCGTCTCGGTCACGCACTGTGCACCTTTCTTTTCTTTGTAGCGATGACAACTATATACCTTGATCTCTCTCTCCTCTCTCTATTTCTTTAAATATTTTTGCACAGTGACTGTACCTATATGCAAAGGAGTTGTATTTTGCTTTTCGGGACTGCGCTTTTTTAAGTGGGACCTGTTCGCGACTCTTTCTCTTTTTTTTATTCGTTAGGGCTGAAAAAAGCATGCTTTATAGAAATCGCTTAGTCAACGCCGTAAACAGCCGCCTAGGATCGACGACATTCCCATCCATCTGTACATATTTTATGCCTAATGTCGAAACTCATCGTAACCGTCGATTGTAAATAGCTACCGAATCTCAATAAAACAGCTTGTTTCTTCAATTACGGGGTAACGCCGCTACTACAGTTCGTACCGCGATTGAAAAAAAAAAGCCACCTTTTATCATTTTCTCACCAGTGCAACTGTCGTGCTGTTTCGTTAGTTGGAACATTTCTGGGGATTCTGCAGACGCATGATGTCCACTGGAAGCTTGTAGAATTATACACTTCACTAGCGCCGCTAAATTTTTTAAGGGTTGGTATAGGAAACTGAGCGTTCATCTTGTTAAATTCTCGGCGTTCTCTTTCACTCTCGCCCTTCTATCTCATGACAAGTTAAATTCAAATATAATTTTTTAGCATTACTGTTATAGAGTCTTGAGAGTCTTGTGTTTTCTCGTACATTCAAATTACATTCCGACTCTGTCATGCCTGTAGGCTGTGGTTAAGTCGTACTTTACGATTTTTCTGACGCATTTTACTTCGAGAAATTGCGGCGTGGTAATTCCGCAGATAATAGCTGGGCGGAGTTTAAGCTTAAGTTTTTTCAATTAAGTTTTTACACTAAAGCTGTTCCTAAGAGTTGGTGTCCGCGAATCGTGATGTTCGATATAATATTACTGAAGGCGCACTTCGCCTTTGGTAATAGAACATTTTGTGAATTCGGTCCCAGATGCAGAAAAGCTTAGGCGCCGGAACAGCCTCACGCTTGACATAATTTGGAATTGACAAACGTCAACCAAGGAACGTGCCCCAAGTTCTCGGCTCCTGTGGCAACGTCAGATGCTCGACACTTGCTTTGGCTGTGCCCTGGAACGCGGATCATCAGACTTCAGATTTTGCGAAAGGCTGTACTGAGGCCAGACGTACCCGAAAATTGCACCCGCTGGGTGACGGACTATAAGTTTATAGAGATATTGTTGCAGTTCCTGCACGATGCAAAGTTCGAAGTTTCCATTTCTCATTTGTCTTGCGGCGAATCCTCTCGAAGTAAAAGAAAATCTGTGTTTATGCTGCAAAGATATGATGTCATATTAGAGGCATACGCCGCAAGCCACCTCTGCCTTTTTTTTTTTTTACAAATAAATTATTTATTTCTCTCTATCCTTCAGAGCTGAGCGTATATGTTGCTGCACGCATGATACTTCACTCGACCATACGCGACCCTGCATACAAAACACTTGGTGCATTGCGCGTGCGCATCGCTGCCGACGCTAATCCTCAGGTACGCTAAGGTCCTTCTGGCGTACGCTGGCTGCTTGTGTCCGCTGTGTACCTCCTCTTTAAGTGTAGATATCTAGGGTCCACCGCTTAGATACTCCCCATGAGCCGGGCCCATGTTTTATTAAACTAATACGTATTGCGGCCACCATTGCTTAACAATCGGCGAAGCTTAGTCGGTGAATACCCGTCAGGTTGGTCCGAACGCTGCTCATATGCACAGTTTAAGGGACGCCTCTGCGCTAAGCCCGCCGGTGATGCTGCGCTTGCTGCTTGCGCCTCACATAATGCATTTCTGTCCCACGCTCTTCTCACTGCAGCATCCAGCGCCGCTGGTGGCGCAATCAGAGACGTGGCCGCGCGTAGCCTTGACGCGCGCAAGGATAACGGGTCCGGCGCTTCCCCGGCCGCGAGTGCCGTCATGGCCTTCGGCGCCTATCTCGCCATCATTGCGCGCCAGAGGTTGCGTGCACTCCTCCCGAACGACGGCATACCCTGTCCCACTTATCAAACGAAACAAAGACTGCACGACCAGAGAGAAGGCCCTTCGAGACCGCTTCGGTGGTCGAGTTCCAGAAAGCTCGCCCACAAGGAGCGTCGGTGGCGTGAGTGCCATGTTGATGGGTCGCCCTGTGACCCCCATGACGTCTCTCCGCGCTGTCGAGAAAGTTCATCCCACCTATCTCCGGGCTCGCCGCTCGACGTGCCAGTGTTTTGCCTCGCTTCTTTATGCGCGTCCTGTGCGTGTCGAAGATAACGCGAAGACCAGTTCCGCTGGAAGCTCGCACAGAGCATGCGGACCACGGCTCGCCGTGTAAATATCATTGCTGCGTGCGACTCGCCGCCGCAGATTTAACTGCATGCGACTTCACCATGAGGAGCGCTTCTTCTTTTTCTTTTTTGTTACCTGCGAAACTGTCGGAATAGGCGCGACCCGTGCCGCAAATAAAACGAACGCGCAGAAGAAGACGCTTCAGCACGACTTAGCTGATACATTGTATCTGGTGCAAAACAATGTGACAATAGAAGTGGACAGGAGAGAGTGCTAGGCTTCTATTGATGCTTTATAAAAATTAATGCATGCATGAGAGGAGTGGTATGCGTGGTATATACCAGGAATACAACTAATGGGCTCGTGAAAATTGAGGTTTCACTAAACGACAGCCAATGTAAAAGCAAAGAAACCCTAAAAAGAAAAAAAAAAATAAGCGAACCTTACACGCGGGTCGGAAGCCGCGACTTACTCAAATCGCGGCGATCCATTGCTTATTATAAGCTAGACAACATTTTCCATTTGTTCGGTTTGATGAGTGGTTTCTGCGTCGCACACCTATTTTCATTTTCTTGTTTCTTTCTGTCGCACCATAAGGAAAAGTAATACACAGCAGCTGAAGCCATCGCTTCCGTTTCTGGTAATACATTTTCGGAAGCGATTACAAACCTCACACAGCAATCAGCAACGTTGAATCGCGAGTAGAATGTTCCCCCTCTCCCCAAATTTTATTTTCTTTGTCGTTGTTTCTGACAACAGTGTTAATAAATTGGTGTATTTTTCGTGTGGTGCTTATTTTTCGTAGTTATTCTTATGTTTACATATTTTATGTCAAAAGCTTATGTATTCTCTACTTCTGCGCGAATATTCTTCTGTCAGTAATTAAATAACAGCCCGGTCTCAGGCAGTTACGGTGGATGCATGGATCTTCCAACCTAACAAAAGCATGCGGCTGCCAGGAAAAACGCCACTGGGATATATTGCAATAAGTCCCATCCACCATGCCCACGCATTTAGCGACAGTTATTTTTCCTAATGCAATACGCTTTAAATGAAGGAAAAGAAGAAATGCCGTCAGAATATTATTCCCAATAAACGACACCTTCTTTTTCATCGCCTACGGCCAGCTTTCTAAGACACGTGCACTACTGAAATAAGCTAGTTTCCCACTATAGCTTTTCGTCTGTAATGTACACCGCCTCGTTTGTATTAGTGTCTGCACTGACTTCCCTCAAAATTGCGTCAATACAGGAAGGTTGAAACTTGACTGCCTGATAAAAAGCATTTCTACCGGGTCTCACCTGGTGCCGCGCCTGAAGTAAGCCGAGGTGGTTGCAAAGGTTCGCGCCAGCGGCCACGCGCTGCGATCTTCTTGGCCAGCCAATCACGTACGTTTATCACGTCTCAATGGTCGGTGGGATGTGAGTGAAAAAAAAAAACAATGTACGAAGTGATATCTACCGGTTATTTTTCTCTAAAAAATACGTAACGAAGTTCTTTCACAAATTTAACCGATCAGTGTCTTCTATGTTTAAGTCAAAGCTTATTAATAAAGGTATTCAGTGCGTTTCGACAAGGAGTTCATAGATCACAAAGAGGCTCCTTGTTTAATGACATTGGGACAATATTGTAACAAATTAAAGCAAGAATTGAATGTGGTGACCGCATTCAGTAGCGTATTCAGTTGTTCAAACGGTGCCATTCATCGGGAGCCGTCGGCCTCTGACTTCGCCGTGCCTGATGTAGGTCTTGTGGCATTGAAACGACACCAGTGCTAAGGCTTGTGAACAGCTCTTAACGTATGCTTTCAGGGGAAAACAAAAGGCACAAAATCGCGACAAAGATTTCCGTATCGAGCATGCACTTCCAGATATCTGTCGTGAGAATTAGCACTCGATTTGTTCTTTGGCTCATTTGGCTAACGGCAGCGCCGCATGCTGCAATGGCACGACCAGCGCGACGTAGAGGGGCGGCCAGCATGCGATACCACCAGCTCCGCGTCGGGACCTGCCAGAGGAAAGAGCAGCTTATCAGCAGATCGGCTGAGAAAAAAAATAACAGAATTAATAACGCCGTCCGGCCCAGCAGGGGTTTATCATATCGAAGGAGGCTGATGCATGATGCACGTATGTCTTCGATTATTGCGTGGTGAAGCGAAGCAAAGATGACCTTTGGTGCTGACTATTCAGAGCCACGTGTCTGTGAGAAAAATTTATATGAGAAGTAGTAAAGCTGAAACAACAAGTTTGCCAGGCAGTGCAAAGATCAACAATATCGTGTAAAAGCTGAACCGATCTCTACAAAGTATTAGATTCGGACAGCGTAAGCGGTTGAATTCAGAATGTTCAGTATAGTCTGTGCGAGGTAATGAGGAAAAAGGACTACGTACGAGGTATCTCCAAAGCCGTTGACATCAGCACCACATTCCTAGATGGAAAGTGGTTTGAACCATACGTAATGAGAAAAGTCGAAAGCTATGGTGGCAATGACGACTGATTTTGGTGGCAGGCTGAAAAGAAGTCAGCCCGAGATGCTGCGACAATATCAAGCGAGATGACAGTGTCAACAAGCTGAGGAAGAGTTGCCAGGTGGTATAAAGCAAAATGGAACAACTTCATCGAAAGAGGTGACCCCACATAATATAGGACATAGCTGATAGTGTACGATTTCTTTTGCCTAATGGCTGGTCTAACGCTGTGGCATAAAAAAGACCTAACTCCGCTAATAATCTGTCGACAAAAATGTTAATGCGCAAATTGCAACAAATGTCGCCCTTTCTAGATTCTGTACGCATTATGTTCCAAATAATTTATTATATACACGATAAAGAAACACTCCAGTGTCGATTACAAGTCAGATTGCCGATGGTTCATAGCCTTGGCGAATGCAAAATAAACTACAAGTGTTAGTGTCGTCGTGCATGAACAATTCAGCGGCTCGACAGGTTAACTGCTCAAAGATCTCTGGTTCGCTGAGGACGCACTAATGGACCAAGAGAGGCTGCTTTTAGTATAGATTCCATCGCAATTAGGCAAGGTTCTGCGATAACGAAGCGCCGTGATGCGCTGCGACTGCGTCTCGGTGGCCTCGGAACTTCAGGTGATAATCCAAACACGGTCCTGGAAATGTAATCGATTAAAGCAAACGTAAGTGGGATAAGCAGTCGGCAAGAAGCAAGATTAGCGAGACGACCTTCGTCCCATCGAGGCTGCAATAAATAAAATCAACGAGAGAAAGGTTATCAGCGTTTCGGCATACGAGCGCCATGCAGGTCCACCTTGCTACTGCTCTGTTACACAAGACGACCAAGATGAGCAAGGTGATCAAGATAAGATTCGCTTGCTTTAAGCGCTTCATTTTTAGACGTGAAGCAGGCAGAACACCTTGAAAATACATTTTCTCTAATGTAAAAGCTATCGCCCTCGAAGTATCGATGTTGCAGGCATGGCAACTACCTTTCACGGCTAGACAATGCTATTCTTTCCTATTTAACGTTCTTTAATGATGTTAAGTTGGCACACTACCTTCAGTAAGTCTGCGCCTTGCGAAAGCGGTACATTAGTTTACGCAAGATTATAAAAAATAACAAATTTTTATTGCTTTAACGTAAATTTCTATATTTAAAAAAAAAAGGCTTGTCTGAAGTTGCGGTGAGTATATTGGTGTAGTTTACGTCTCAAAACATGCTTCAAACAATGAGAGGCACCGTAGTGGTGTGCTCCGGATTATTTTGATCACTTCAGCATGCACCGAAAACTATGTACAGTGGTGCTTTTTCTTGTGTTGCGGCCCCATCAAAATAAGGATTCCCTGGAAGGGCCCTGCGCCCGCGAAATACCAGCCGCTAAGGCACCGCGGGGTGGGCACACCAACGTCACTTCTGCATCGAGCGGGTATTAATAATTAGGATGTTATGGTACGAAAAGGAAAGATGACATCCACGAAGTCTATTCTAGAATCTCTGGGTTTTTTTTTTTCTTTTTCGACCGGTCAAAAATGGAAAACAGGGGGTGGAAAGATATACACTATTAGGAGGAATGTATATCCTATAGAGTAACAGAATGAATAAAACATGATACCATCTTTTCTTACGAACCACCCATTCACGACGACTACAGTTCGGTAGCTGAGCGCGGCTCGCTCATACACGAATCACTGAAACTTCGACTTCGCTGTAAGTACGGATCCCATGCTATCCCGCACGCATGATTGACGAGCTACAAGCACCGGCAGGGCATTCGTGCTTAAAATAGACTGCGCTCATAAAAGTGCGTCGCGCAATGACGTCTTCGCAGCTTACGGTATTCAACAAAATGCGAGAACCAACACAAAGCCTGCACTTTTTCTAAGGTGGCTTATCTTAAGCATAGTACTAAACGAACGCTACTTCTCTTAATTGGTGAATTGCTGTGTTTAGGGCATCCGTTTTCTTGTGGAGAACCTGCTCTGTCGGGATATTCGGAGCCCGACTCAGGCTGATTCGTTGAATTTACTCGACGTTACAGAGTCGATATTGGTTTAGCTGTTCTTCAAAAAGCTGCTTCACGTCCGCCGTCAAGCAGCCTGCAGCCATATCAAAAAGCAGCCTGCCGTCTAGTTCTTGTGGTTAAATGATAAAACTAATAACACGTGCATAACCACACTTGACCTAGCGTACGCGAACAAGGCCGTTGTCACAGTAGCAAAAATAAAAATAAAAATAAGGCAAGCAATTCGAGTGGTCGGTCTATTTATGTGCGGTTTAAAAACTGAAAAACGTGTACCGCATGCTGAAACATCCATAACACACCTACGACTCCTTCTAGTCTCGACAAGTGTCTTCTTGAAAACCCAATGGATTTTGTTTTGACTACTATGTAGTTATGATCTATTCGATTATCCCGAAATCACAAGGGGCATTTCAATGAAATCTATGTACACAGATTGCTTGTTAGTCCCGCCCCAATCTGTCAGGCGCCGTACACTCACTCAAGCGTCAAAACTAAATGAACCTGCTCGTTCCCACGAAAATTTTGATTGCTGCCACTTTTACAGTTGCCTGATACTTTGTCACAGCGGTACATAATTGTCAACATAGCTTCTAGTACAAACTTGGTCGCGTACGTAGAGGAGAATTTGGGTCCAATTTTGGGCTGTAATCTCCACATAAAGGCCGATTATACAGGTCTTCGCAAGCACCAATACTTCAGGCTACGACGGCGCTGTCCCGCAGCGGACTCGACTTTGCACACACGAAGCAAGTGTTGTGCTGCTACCCCGGCACCTGGCCCCCTTCTACGGACAGGAAACCGGACTTCACGTTTGGGGTTTTTCCGCTAAAGTAGAGCACATGAAAAGACAACGCAATCTCTGATCAACGCTGCCTGGGTCGATACTGGCCGCACGTGCCTCAACTACGCCGTCTTCCTTTTCTCAATTCTAGCCTTCGAGTGTGACCATGATTGTGCTGACACAGTGTTATAGCCAAAGCCCAGCTACGAGCAGATGAATCCCACTAACCCTTACAAAACTCATTTTCTGCCTTGAGGTCCGCACTAAAAGAAATGCAGGAAGCAACAGGCTTTGCAAAACGTCACATCTCATCACCTTAACATTGTCGAGATAACTTTTTTTTCCATAAACTTTGTTAGTTAGTCAAGTGCACGTATTTGCATGTCATACGTATCGACTTTCCTATAGGTGATATTCGCCTATGTCACGTTCGTTTATACTACAGCAGATGAAGTAAATATGGCTGCTAAAACATTGTTCTGCTGTCCGCCTTACAGGATTATTGAAATGCAGTAATAAAAAAAGATCTGAGAAGGTTATGCACGAATGTAAGGATTGTGCAACCTGTTCGTAGTTCGTTACAGCTTAAAGGACGCTGGGAAGGCCACGGTGAATATATTAG
Source organism: Dermacentor silvarum (assembly GCF_013339745.2). Lineage (NCBI taxonomy): Eukaryota > Metazoa > Arthropoda > Arachnida > Ixodida > Ixodidae > Dermacentor > Dermacentor silvarum. Next base: position 12,138,819 of record NC_051154.1, on the reverse strand, counting down.
TAGCGCTGGGCCTTCTTCTTCTTCTTCTTTCACGAAATGAAAAGAAGACCACTAGACCTAGTTTGAAATGAAAAGACAACTAGACCTAGTTACTTTACAGTAGTGACAGCTACTCTTTCTAACTTAAGAAAAGCGCTAGTAACGTAACCCCCATGAGGCTTTGACGCCACGTCGCGTTGGTGGTATACGTACAGCAACGGGATTCTACTTGCTTGCGCCTGAAAAGCGACAGCGGGTCTTATACATTTATACAGAAAGCACTATACAGTTCACAGCTTTGATAACACAAACACAGAAAAAAAAATTGTAATACGGATAGTTCGTCAAGGGAAGCTCCGTAGTGCAAACCTTAAGTTCGAGTAGTTTGCTCTCCCACATTCACACGCACCAGGAAAGAAAAAAAAACTGTCAAAACAATACTGGATGTCAATTTGCGTGATTTGCGAAAGGGTGTAATGCCACAGCTGTAAGGCAGCATGCAAGAAGCCATCAGAAAAAGAACGCGCCATCCTCAATAAAATTCTGATGGCGACTTCGCCACATCTCAGTATTAGAAATATTTCTAGCCGCAGGTGTAGGAATCCGTTTTCGCGTTTTCTTATTCTCTTATTTTACAATAGACCTCTTTGTCGTTTTCGCTATATAAGCTTTTCATTGAACAACAGCAGGCAGCAAGGTCAGAATTAATAAGCAAATGCTACTTCGGGTAGTCGAATGTTCCTCATTGGTACGTTGGACGACAGGAAGCAGACGGGACGATATTTGTCCAGTATGCCTCGCCTGGTCCGGCGTGTCCGGTGAGAAGCAGCCAACTTCCCGAAACGTCGTTGTAAAATCTTTTCAAGTTTATTCCTATCATTCTCGGAAGCGACGAGACCAAATCAGGAAACTGCGTGTTCCGATAATCCTCGTAGGCACCCACAGTGGCGAGGAAAAGGCCGAATTCACGCAGAAGGAAACTTGGCACCGGGGCGTATAGTCGGGAGCACTACCCGTGGCGCTGGTCGCAAGGGGTGGGCGGTGGGGGGGTCTGACAACAACCACAAAGCAATTAGTGATGTCTACTCACACACGAGTGAAAGGGAGATGAGAAGCAGGCAGACGAGGCACACAAGGGACTTCATGTTGGCGACGCAAGAGGCACAAAAGCGAGCCCTCTCCTCGGCGGCTGGTTTAAATACAGCGCCCAACCGGTTGCACGCGGGTCACCTGACGACGCGAGCACCGCGGCGGCGGCAAAGTGGAACAGCTCCCCCACTCCACGCCGCCGCCGCCGCCGCCGCCGCCGCTAACGACTTGACGCGGGAACCCGGAAACCATCAGCCGGCGGTCGCGCCCTTCAGCCACGCTCCCGCGACCGCGTCTGACCTACTGGCGACGTCAAAGAAAACCGAATCAAAACCTACGCCGGGGCGCCTCTTCTTCGGATTAGCCGGCAACCAGGTGCGCGCGTGCACACCGCGTTGCGTCCTCCCACACCGCCCGCACGCACGCCTTTTGTCAACCCACTCCTGACCCGCAGATGTGGGAGAAATCGTGTCGGACCAAGGTTACCGACAACCCCTCCAAATACCGAGAGCGCCCATCTTCGGGATGACCGCGTGTTCGAAATCGCCCTCTCCCCAGCCTGTGCGCTGTCCAGTTGCGCAGTGAGCGCGGAGTGTGTGACATTAGACGTGGTGTAAGAGTCGTGGTTGGAAGCAAAGGGACGCGGCAAACCATGGTTCACACAGCTGTACCGTAGCGGAGCTGCCCACATTGACGAGGACAGGTCATGGTACACGACCCTTTGAGAAAGACTTGAAGGATCTTTCTAACCACCATGCATAATAATGTACGAAACTTATCGGCGCAGACAAGAATAAACTATACTCGACGAAACAACCCATTATTTCCTTCGGTGTACCGATAAAATCAGGCATATCTGGCTTACCTACGGCGCATTTAGTGCGCATGTATCCACAATACCAGCCGATTATGCGCGTCCAATACCTCTATCTGCTGTAAAACAGTGACATAAAGCTTCGCTGTGATGAAATCAGAAAGTAACGGCAACCTTTTCGGTCACTTGCCCGCCTAAGTGTCTGTAGTGGCAGTCGTACGGAAGTGTCAGTGGGCGACTCACCCGGCAGCGGAATGATGACTATTGTATTTCATTATCAAATCAAATCAAATTGGAGTTTATTGTAAAAAAAAGAATAGGATAAATATTTACAAAAATATCTGGTACGTTAGCCTATGTGGTTAATTATGGGTCCAATCTAATGCACATACTTATGCAAGCTAGGTTAATGAGCAGAGCGTTAATGAATAGGGTATTCATACGCGTGCATAAACATCATAACAACGTAACTCTATAATCACAAGAAAAATCGGCGGCGACGGCGGCATGATAACAGCGGAAAGCCTGCTCAGGGCGCCGGCGAAGGGGAAATCCCACTCCAACCTGATACTCCTGATACTCCAACCATGAAAACAGGGGAAAGAGCCAAAGAAAGTAAAAACTCCTCCGCCATAACCATTGGGGCAGCTTTCGTCACACTGGCCGTGGTAGATTCTCGTTCGGTATAAGTCGATTTCGACTGGCATTTGTGCCCTTTGATAATTTTTTTAAAGGAGTGTTGCTTAACACTTGTACTAGCAGAAAAGTTGAACAAAGGTTTATCAGCGGAGAAATGTCGTTCTGTTTGTCATCATTCAGAAGCGAAGCGCGAGACGGGTGAACAAGACGATGTGCACAGCGAGGCGAGCGGAGCAGGACCAACACCACCGAGGTAGCACAAGGCCTGTTTACTCCGATCATGACGTCATGCTACCTGATCCGACTGCCATAGAATCTAATGGGGATGCCTCGATACAATCTCATGGCTTTTTTGGTTAAAAAGTTAAACCATACCGTTGAGTAACTATTTCAAGCCCGACCTCTCAGCTATTCCCGTATGACAAATTCTCTCTCTCATGTTGGAAGGCAGCACACAAGATTGTTGTGAATAGCCGATTTAGAATATGGAATTATGATGTAATCTTTGTGGTAGGTCACAGAAAACAAAAGTGCGCGAAAGTGCAATGATGCGCAAGAATTGTTATCGGGCGGAAGCACCGTAGAATTCACTCGTCTAAAATTGGCAATCATTGAAAACAAAACCATGCATGCAGTTGCGCTTGATACACTCGTAGATGTGACGTGATCAGGTAAAAAATTAGGTGCTATTAAATGCTATTTCTTTTTGCAGAGTTGTGTGAAAGACCAAGATTAACATTTTTCTTTGGAAATGCATTGCGGCAAGATGGCGAAACGGGCTTGGTTGAAATTCATCACGTATATAATAAAGCTCACGACTCAGAAACGGGAAACAACGGTGGCACTGTGACTCATAATAAATTGTAATCGCACTTTCGGGCCCCAGAATGTCAGAAAACATAGCCGCGGAATCGACATGCAATGCTCGTCGCGTTATTTTTAAGCTACAAAATTTTGTGCTTATAAAATGCTACAAAAATGTGTGCTTTATATCCGGCTCCATTTAAATACAGCCTTCAGTAGAGTCAGCGCCGTGTTCGTCCGCGAACTCTTCCTAATTTTCGCGCTGCAAGATATCACACATTACCAACTCACCCAGATATCAATTTTGCTTCGAAGAGGTTCGCTCCAACCCCGCGAGAAGCAATGTCGCGCGCCGCCGCCTCAAAAAATGAACCAGCAAAGAAGGCTCGGCATCTGAACACAGGGTGCCTCAGTGTCAGCGCACCCCCTTCTCCCCAGGCAGGCGAATCTTCGTACATCTCGACCAAGGGATTCCCAATATCCAGGGGTATTTTCACGCGGCCTGACGAAGCCATGACGTCTACGTCACGTGTTGTGATTCCCGTGTGGCGGTGGATGTAGATTTCGTTCGTGTGCACACCCCTCGGAGCATTTGCCGCTGCGCTCTTGACTGTCATTGACCGTACACACTTCGCGATTAACAGTCGCACCTTACATTTACAATACGTACGTAAGGCGGAGGAGCACAGACATAAGCCGTACTGATAATATATCAAAGCACATAACTAGCTTGCATGCCAAGCTGTCTTCCCCTTTCCTGGCGCGGTTATCAATGGAACAATGGCGGCACTCACTATCCGGAAAACTTACCTACGGTGGCGACATCATCAACGGTGAAAAAAAAAAATAGTGTTCGCCTCTTTGAGTCCCTCAAAAGAGGCACATAATGACAAGTCTCTCCTCTCCGTAAGCGGTTCAGCCTCATGACGCCTTAGGCGCGTTCGTCCGCTGAGGCCTCAAGAGAACACGCGTATCTCGGTAAGTGAACTTTCAGTTTAGTCTGATGGTCCAGCCAATCTTTTGTTCCACGAATAAAGAAATTTCGTTACAGTTTACGTTCAAAACATCCGATATATCAGTGTTTACGTTATGTTTACGGTACGCCTCTAGCGAAACCTAATTTATTTGCGAAATTTGTGTTCGTCAAATTCGATATATGAAGTATTTTTTTAGAAACGGCGTACTCACACACTCTAACTCTGCTTTGGTTCTTTTGTATACGACTGCCGATAGGGACCTTTAACCTTGCACCCTATTTCTAATACTCAGTATTGATGCTTGACTAAATCTGCTGTATTCGCTGTATTCGCACTGCTTCGCCTATGAGTTCCTCATATAAATCGCACCAACGGGGCCCATTTCCCATTGTTTTAAAGCAAACGAATACTTGCGAAAGAACCCCAGGTGGTCAAAATTAATCCGGAGCCCTCAACTACGGCGTGCCTCATAATCAGAACTGGTTTTGGCACGTAAAACCCCAGAAAGAAGAAGAAGAAGAAGTACTCGCGCTGAATGACCGTCGCTTGAGCCCACGCTTTGTATAACAGAAGGTCTGATCCGCTGACTGTAATGTCATCTAGGAAGGCCTACTGAAATTATGCTTTGGAAATTATTCTAACAGCCCGCGACCTCAAGGAGAGTGCATGGATTCTCGGCTTTCTCGTGTGGCGATTTAAAGGCCCTAGGAGGTCTTTCTTGAGCCGCTGTAACTGGGGGAAAAGAGTGTACGTAAGGAAACGACGCCGCGCCATCTATGAGCATATTGATGACGTGCTCACCTCCCCACTAAAGCTCATAGTTTCTTGTTTTTGTATTTTCGCCTAAGTGTTTCAGGGTACTCGTCAGTCTGGCACACATTATAGCGCGAATGATAAAAACAATATACATTGGTGAGTTGGGGGTAAATGCCCGAGCAATGCTTCAGCATTACGCCGCACCTCTTTGAGGTCACGGATCCATGTTAAACCTCGTTCCCCACATTGAAGAGTGTTGTTCGGGAGCTCGCTCGACACATGCCCTTTATTTATATATATGCTCTTCTAAGCTCGCCCATCCCCTCTGTACCACGTGACCGGCTTCCCACACTTCACACACATACACTTTTAACAGCGAAGCTGTTTAAGCTGGAGGTAGTCCGGTGGTGTACGCCCGAAATGTCGGCCGATCCTGGAGGTAGTGCAGAAAGGGTCCAAGCGCAATGGCACATACCCCTGTGAACTAGCGAAGCTGTTTACGCTCGAGGATGGTCCGTCGAGTGTACGCCGCAAAACATCCGCCTGGCGATGACGTCGCCATGCGTCACCTAGCAACGCTTCGCCCCAGCTGCGCCGACCGCGCCGAGCCTCACCACAGCTGCGTGAGCCGTGACGTCATCGCGCGCGCCACATCGTTTCGCACTTGAATCTGAAGTTGAGCTCCAGCAGCTTTCGCTGCTGTCACCGTCGAGCGTCTCAAGCACTTCAGCAAGGCGACGACGCTTTGCTGCCGCTGTCCCCCGCGCATCCAACGAGAAGCAAGGCGGACTATAAATGCCAGGATCTGTCGCTAAATCGCTGCGAAGCTCGCTCGTATCACCGACGTCAAAAACAGCGGTACCAAAACACCAACTACACTTGGCTGCCGCCATTGCCGCCGCGCGCGCCGGCTGAAGCAAAATAAAAAGAAATGAGGAGGATATGACGGTTTAAGTCACGTGACTTCCTCCGTACTCCGCTTTTCAGGCGAGAGCAGTCCGGACTGCTCCCGGCTGCTCTCGGCGCAGCGAAACTGCTCTTGTTCTACCACTGGATGACGGTGCTCCCACTCCTGTTTGACCACTGAAACACGTCGCCTCTGGAACGAGCACTTTCAGCGTGCTTTTGAGTGCTCCTGTTCTCCCAATGGAATTCGCCATTAGCTTTGCCGAGCCATGCCGTCACTGCACCGACCCACGGGATATATTGCTCCGCGTCGCCGCCACGGCGACACAAAAGCCCCACCGTCTCCTCGCCGAGCACATCGCCGCGAAGATGGGGCGGCCGAAGAAGAGCGTCACTCCCGAAGAAGAGGAAGCGCGGCGCGAAAGCCGACGCGCCCTACTCGAGAGTGAGTGAGACGACTTCGGTCCGATCTCGAGTATCGCGGCGGCGAAACGTCGGTGATTCGCAGAAGATCCGGAGTTACGAGCCCGCGAAACCGAGCAAAAGCGTTTGAGCGTCCAGAAGCGTCCAGATACTTTAATGACCGAGTGTTCGTTTCTCCTTGGGCTGTCGATGATTCCGGGGTGATCTTGTGCAAAACGTGGCCGAGTCTCGAAGCATAACCTCGCAAAAACTTGGCCGAACCGAAATAAAGCTAGGTGGGATCGCCAGCTTCGCTATTTGTCCAGTCTTGGCACCACTAGTGTGAAGCTGCCCCTAATTCCTTTTTTCCCACTTTGACACTCCTAATGCTAACGCAATAAGAAAGCAACTTCTACACGGCGTGATTTCGCGGGTTCGTGCACTTGAAGCCTTCTCACATATGTGGTTTACGGTATTTTGTGCTGCTTTGCTTTCATTTTATATTTTTTTTTCTAGTTTTTTTATTGACATCTCGCCAGAACCTTGAGGGATCATATACACTCATGCTTTCCACTGAGCAATGAGTGAAAACGCAGAGTGAGAGAGAGACTCCTTCATGAAAACTCAAGAGATTTTCTAGGAGGTACGCATGCATGTGATGTAGAACAGCAGACACTGTTTTTAGAGCGAAGTGCCCTCGTAATGGCCCTACAAGATTAAGACCAGCGCGACCAAACTGCGCTGTGCTGGAACGTGGCGTTTGTAAAGAAGACGTTCACACGATCGAGGTCGCCACGTCCCCGGATGCGGTGCGAGACCAGCAGCGCGCGCTGGCCGCACATTGGGCCTCCCGGTCGCGAAGTCCGCGCGTCCGCTTCATCGCGGAGGGACGGCGCGACCGGGTTCTCTTGTGCAACTCAGGAAGCGAAAGCCGTGTTTTCCTATAACCGAACATCTCATTCGATTTGTGCCCAACCACGCTGTTCACTTCGAAAACGCAGGGCGAGGCCAGCAATACCGGACGTATCCTTGTAGAGCCCCCAAGATTGTACATGTGAAAGTTCTGTGAAAGCGCCACTAATGTGTGCGTGCGTGCGTGCGTGCGTGTGTGGTGCGTGCGTGCGTGTGTGTGTGTGTGTGTGTGTGTGTGTGTGTGTGTGTGTGTGTGTGTGTGTGTGTGTGTGTGTGTGTGTGTGTGTGTGTGTGTGTGTGTGTGTGTGGTGTGTGTGTGTGTGTGTGTGTGTGTGTGTGGTGGTGGTGGTGGTGCGTGGTGGTGGTGTGTGTGTGTGTGTGTGTTGTGTGTGTGTGTGTGTGTGTGTGTGTGTGTGTGTGTGTGTGTGTGTGTGTGTGTGTGTGTGTGTGTGTGTGTGTGTGTGTGTGTGTGTGGTTGTGTGTGTGTGTGTGTGGTGTGTGTGTGTGTGTGTGTGTGTGTGTGTGTGTGTGTGTGTGTGTGTGTTCTTTTCTTTTGCGTTGTTTACAAGAAATTAATATGGGTCTTTTTCTAAAGGGTGACCATCTGTTTGCTGCGAGTACCCGATTCTTAGACTGTGCAATGACTCTGCAACCATTGAAAAATGACATGGTGTCACTCCTCGGCTAAGTGGTGTATCGCGTCTGCAATATCACATAATAATTGCTGATGTGGGCTCCGACACAATGCTGACAATAAACTCTGCAGTGCCGCCATCGAGTCACTGAAAATTTACCATTTGCGTGGACTTCGCCATCAATGAAGCTCAGTGCGACACGAAAGGCGGCAAGTTCTGCAGCTGTCGATGTTGTGCAGTGTGACAATTTAAAAATGGTGGTGGTGGCTTTCGTCGGGATGACAACAGCAGCGGTTGAGCTGTTCGGTAGGACCGGGCTGTCGTTGTATATGTAGGTGTAATCGCACTGTCCCTCATATAAGAGAAGCATGGTAAGCGGTTTGAGGGCTGGCGATGACAAGTCTGCTTTATTCTGGATACCAGGTATGGTCATGTGAACTTGGGGCTGAAGGAGACACCAAGGAGTCGTTGATGGTTTCGCTGCAGGTGTGAAGCCGGATTGTAACTACTCATTCTGAGCTGATACAGTTTTACAGAACGAGGTACGTGACGTGGTCTCTTAGTCGGGAAAGCAGCTAAATGGTGACCAGGTGTCCGGGAAAGACGTCTTATGTGCGCCCTGAGTGCTTCAACTGTAATGTTCGTCGTGATAAGGCCACCTCGAGCAATCGCAATAGTTCTCACCGTTGATGCCCATCGAGGAAGGTCTAGACAAATACGAAGAGCCCGAGCCTGAATACCTTGGATCATACATAGGGTTCTTTCGTTTGCGTTGGTCACGGCGGGTAAGCTTTATCGCAGAAATCCCAGAAAAAACGCTTTATATAACCATAGCATAGCGCTTACAGACAGTCCCCATCTCTTTCCGGCACAGAACTTGAGAAAAGATGCCAAATACCTGTCCACCGCTTCTTCAAGTACGACACGAGAGGTCTCCACGAGACAGTAGCGCACCCAGGATCTCTGCCAGGTGAGGGGGGGGAGCAAACACTTTGCATAATATGCAATTTCCTTGCTTTAGCCAGAGGAATGAAACGGCAAATAAAATGCCTAATAATAATATAATGACACCAAGGATGATGGCGATGTTTGTTTCTTCAGCCTTTTACACAAAGTAATTTAAGCATGAATGAATAGATACAAGACAGTGATAGAGTGTCTTTGTTAATCAGGAAACTTCGACCTCAAACCACCTCCTGAATTGTAATGACAATGTGAACAGAGCGCTGAAGGTGCACGTTGGATTGGTGGGGCTGGACGCGTGGGGGAGGGGGGGGGGGTTACAACACCCCCCCCCCCCCCCGGTCGGTGCGCCACACGAGAGGTCTCTATCAATAATGAGACCTAAGAATTTGCGTGTCCTCCCATACTGTGTAGTTTGCCTATTGATTGGTGCTGTCAATGAGTGTTAGTACGGCTACGTACAAAGATGTAAAGTAGGAGACTTTCAAGCCGTCTGGAAGCAAAACGGTTTCTGCCGAGCAGTTAGCCGTCCACAAGTCAGCAGGCCCGTTGCCGATTGAGACCACACAATGAGGGACAATATACTGTAATATATGCCATGGGCTTACGCGTAAGCGCCTCAAGTGTGCATTTCTCAGATGAGACTTCAAGGCCTTGATTGCGGAGGTTGTTCGTCATCTATTGCAACCTTCTGGAGTCTTGCACGCACCCGAAGGCGTGTTACACCGGACGCCCACATGCAGGTATCATCCGCATACACTGATAATTCAACTGTGTCTTGAAGGTGATCAAAAAGGAGGAGGAGGAAATAAGAGAAAGGCAGAAGGCAGGGAGGTTAACCAGGATAACGTCCGGTTGGCTACCCTACACTGGGGGAATGGGAAGAGGGAACACAAAGATGACAGGGAGAGAGAGGAGGGAAGGAAAGAAGAGAAATGAGCGGTTAGTTCGCTGACGCGTGTGTTAGTGCACTAATAGTCACAGACGTTGACACAAGCCCGTCGTCCTCAAGAAGCACAAAAGTGCCTTCACCGCTTTATGGGCCGACGAGCGATGGGGGCGGTGTTCCAGCAGCACCTGCACGGAAAGCGTCCGATCAAGTAGATCAACCAGCGTTCGATTAAGCAGTGAAGGACCGAGTAGACTACCTTGGGGGACACCGCGGCAGGTGTAATGCGCTGTAGTAGGACCATCCTCGTTGCTAACAAAGATATATCTGAGAGAGAGATAACTGTATATCCAGCGAAACATCCGACCAACCACACCTACTGCTTCGAGAGCGTCGAGGATTGCTTCGTGTATGACGTTGTCGTGTGCCCTTTTGGCATCGAGGAATAAAGGAGCGCAGAGACGTATGCAGTCTTTTTGGTGCCCTACGTACTTTACCAGGTCGGTGACATTGTCAATCGACTAACGGCTACGCCACAAACCTGTCATGGCGTCTGGGTAGACGCCATGGCAGTACCCAACATACCACTCTAGCCGTGCAAGGAACATCCTCTCCATCACCTCGCCCACACAGCTGACCAATGTTATTGGGCGATAGGATGAAAGTTTCAAAGGTGACTTGCCAGGCTTCAGAAGTGAAACTAGGCGACTAGTCTTCCAGCCTTGGAAAACCACATCATATCGCCAGGATTAATTGTAAGACACCTTGTAAGACACGCAATCAAGTAAGACACCTTGTGCCTGTTCATCAAGATAGCACAGGGCTCTGTATAAAATTTCGTCAGGTCATGGTGATGATGTACTTCTGCACAAAGCAAGTACCACCTTGAATTCTTACACGGAAAATGGCAGGTCCGTGTGTAGATCACGCGTTGGCGGAGTACTGATGGAAGGAGGTAGATTGGTGGGAACTGTCACTTGGCAAGACAGTCTCGCTCAGAGATCTTCTTCCACAACAATACCTGGTCGTTATTGGAAAAGTGCTAGAGCCTTGAATGGGGACCGCTGATTTGGGAGGCATTCGGAGGCTTCGCATCCTTCTCCATAAGTGAGATAGAGGCTTGCGGGGATCTAGCGACTCGCAGAAGGTCGTCCAATGCTGTGACTCGAGCTTGTCTAAACGGCGTTGTATCCTATTTTGTAAGCGTCTGGATGGTCTTAGGTCGTCGATCGACGTCGTACGTCTGTACCTTCTTTCAGCACGACGTCGGATTGGTCGAAGACGCTCTAACTCCAAATCAAATTCAGTGAACTTAGTGAGTGTACGTGTTGTACAGTGTAGCACGTGAGTGTACGTGTTGTGTCACGCACTGTACTCTCGATTGCTTCTTCTAGGTAATTTGATGAGTTTTCCGGACACAAGTCTTCCAAGATAGACTAATTTAAGCCCGTCAACTCGTTTATACGTGCCACACGAACTTCGAGATGACAGTCCTTTGATCTTGGCATAAGTAGATTAAGATCACTCCCGTGTGTTTCAATATTCGTGAACCACACGCCTGACCAAACTTCATGATACTAGCTAGGTCAAGGCAACTGCTGTATGTTGAACCAAGTAGGACTGCCGTCTTTCAAAAACAGAAGTTCGTTATCATTTCTTACCCTAATTTTTTTATATGTATACGCATATGTATTCTAACTATTGTATAAGTAGCAATTTTTCATTGCACTCTCCCCCCTTACACAATGCCTCTAGGGGCCTGTACGGTATTTTTAAATAAATAAATAAATAGGCAAACGATACCAAGCTTCTACATTTTGCGTTGATCTTTGAACCTCTCCACAGTGTATGATGCATGTTGAAGTCCCCGATGATAATCCACGGATCAGAAGGGGATGAGAGTATATCTTGTAGTCTCTTACAATTAAACGTACTCTTTTGTGAATATAGGCCCAAATTCCTTGACACAAAATTCAGCGCTAAAAGCACGTGCTGGATGTGCCAATCTCACGGCAACAAAACACTGCTCACTTTTAGTTACGCGTACTCGAAGTTCGTTAAACGTAGCAAAATAAAATTGTACTTTATCAATGCCTTGAAAAACCCTGTCAGCACAAAATGCAGACATATCTTAAGAGCAGTCATTCCGGCTAACAATTGCCGATTACCCCTTCCATGTGCTATAGCATCTGTTTCAGGAAGTTTGTGGAAAAGGTACACTGAAAGGCAAGCTAAAAAACCAGGATTGATGGCTCAGGACAGTGAAACGTAGCAGTAATCCCATATATGCACAATCTTTCATAACAAACTGCATGCGATACGCGCCAGTGTGAAAGTGGCTTTTTCTGCTCCTAAAAAACGTAACCGGCTCAGTATATATAAGCTGACCGGCGTCGAGAACGCGTTGAGCACAGAATGACATAGAAGTGCGAAATAAATTTGTCGAGTGTGCGGAAAACGTGGCATAGCCCGTACTCTTTTACATGACATGCTTTATGCCAGGCAGGCAGACAGACTGGCCGATGTCTCAATGATGTAGAATATGACAAGTATATGTCAGGTGCACGCACGAAGACTAACTGTCAGTCCATTGCGGAACGTGTGGGTACCTGCCAGAATGCGCCGTTCTGAGCAGACTCTAACTTGAGAAATCATTGTAGCGAGAAAGATTGCACGCTCAGGAGCCGTCTGCATGTTTCAGCACTCCTTCGATTACTCTACAGAGAAGGATGGTTGTGCGTTCTTAGGCATAGGCATAGATAGCTATGCGAGTGATTTTGGTGAAACTGTATTGGCGCGTGACGGTTCGCTGGTGGCGAAATTCGTCTCTCCAATATGTTTTCGCGCGCTTTGCCTTATAAGATTTGTTGGAAGTTCAGCGCTGTGTGGTCTCCTCTGTCTTCGTTATGTCCTTCCAGCGCTCTACAGCGAAGTGTGCCTCTAGGGTAGGTGGGCTAGTCCCCGTCTGTAGAGAACGTAAATCGTGAGCCGCATATCCCCCTTTCAGTTTGTTTTTGCTATACCATTCCCTATACCTCCTTTGCTGGCACAGAGCTTCGTACGAAGGAGACAGCTTTTCGACGAATTTCGTTTCGAACATGAGATGGACTCTACGGGCGCTCGCTCTTTTGAAATCTATCTTAATTGCTCGCGCTCCACCACCGAGCGCACCTCATCGGCCCATCGCTTTGCCTCCTGCCTTGCCACTTCAGTACGCATCCCATACCTCTACAGAGCCTTTTCACTCTTCCTCTTCTCTTCAGCTTGATACTTCCGAGTGCTCAGTGCCATATCTAAATGTAGAGGCCTAAGCGCCATCGTAGAGGGTGCGCGCGCATCGGTGAAAAACGCTGTGACCTTGGACGGCCTCGCGTTTGACGTTGGCTCTGACTAGCAAAGATTTAAAGAATTCCGGCAGAACCCATCTCATGATGAATGTAGACGTTAATGCGATTAGCATTGAAGCAATGTAGCGACACACCGTATCATGTATGACGCATGTATGCAGCCGGGCTCATCTCTAGCGCTTCGCTCTGGACACGCTGCGCCATCTAGCGCCGCCGCCGCGAAGTCCGCGCGTGGAGCGTGTGTGATTCAGACAACATTGTCTGGATATAAACGCGTTTCCGATTCCGCCCAGCGCTGTAGAAATTTTAAAGGATTTTTTTCTATTGGAGAGCGGCACATACCCAGTGACCCAAGTTGGTCCGACGGTTGGTTTCTAACCCGGTTCCCTCCGCTCAGCAGCCCAATGTTCTACCCATCAGACCGTACGGGCTACGCCATGACCCAGGTTGGCGGGAAAACTGTCATACACGTGTCACATGGGTGCCCGTAAACTCCTTTAACTCCTTCGACTCTATCACGAGGAAAAATTTGGAGTATACACGCTCAAGCTTCGCCTTTAAGAGTAGAACGCGATAGCGTTATCGGGACCCGTTCGCATCGCAACGCGCGGCTGTAGGTCTGGTAGAAATGCTGGAAAAGGGGTTTGTGTTTGAGTTTCCTCGTAGAGGAATTAGGTTTTCTCGTACATTCAGATTACAATCCGACGCCGATTGCTAAACAGTCCGACGGCAAATCCGACGCTGAGTGGTTCAGTTGTACTTTACCATTTTCCTGACATATTTCACCGTGAGAAATTCAATTTTTGTTCACCAAAAGCTTGCACCACGTGGAAGGGCCTGCGCGGTCGGGGTGGTTGGGGATTTTTTCCGCCACCCGCATCGCACGCCGGTTGCCGACGCCGGATTTTCTGTGACACGAGGCCCTTAACACGTTAAAATGCATTCAGTGTCGCACGACCACCCTTGCACTATAAGGAAATTGTTAGCGGGTTTAACCTGGTCAAGGTGCTACGGACACTGTCTAGCTTCCCAGCGCACCTCGGTGCTACCGACCTAGCTGGCACAGCGGCGCGCGGGGCAAACACGACACACCACACAGTGATGACATAACAAACCAAACGCTTTATTGGTCTTAACGTAAACAT